>NC_028641.1:34838951-34839703 GCF_001406875.1 Solanum pennellii
GAGCGGAAGATTGCTGAGGTCAACCAGCGTCTGGACGCCTTTGAGTTGAGAGTGTTAGCCCGTCCAGCCCCTCCGGTGGATGTGTCGACTCTTCAGGCTACAGTCGACAGTCTTCGTGCCGACATCGACATGATCCTAGAGGCGAGGGTGCCGGAGTCTGAGGCCCCTTCTGTCGAGCCTGCTGAGGACACCATGCTAGCGGCCCTGTTTACTACTTCAGAAATTCCACCACCTCCCCCTGGAGAGACTGCCAAGAGGCTTAGGGGTCGAGCAGAGGATAAGGCGCGAGCAAGGAAGAAGGAGCGCCGAGAGATGGAGGCTGCGAGGAGAGCCTCACTTGCTGAGGAGGAGGCGCACCGGATCAGAGCATCACAGTTAGAGGCTGGGGCGTCTAGCTCCCGCACTGTAGAGACAGCAGGAGGCACTACTGATGGTGCGGTTGTTGCTGAGGACACCACTGAGGGTGTCCAGATTGCAGAGGACGTGGGTTCCGGGGAACCGGACCCACCATCTTGCTGATCGACGGCGCTTTGCGCCACAGGTTTGCTTCACCTACCACTCTAGTATTTACATTTTTATGCATTGGGGACAATTGCATGCTTTTTTGTTGGGGGTGGGGTAAATGGATAGTGAGTGTTAGGGTGAAGTCTGAGTAGCCCAATTCACTATCCTCTTTTGGGGTTTTCTTGCCTGTGTTCTTTTTCCCCAAAAGACTGATTACTTTGTTTTGTTGAACCGGCATGTTTATATCA
>NC_028641.1:34839892-34877845 GCF_001406875.1 Solanum pennellii
GCTATTATGAGGAATGCTCTGGAAAGTGGGGTTGAAAGAACAAAAGAGAGAGAAAGAACAAAAGTAAACTGACTCAAAATTAGTTAAAAGAAAAGAAAAGAAAAAAAAATATACAAGAATTACAAACAAGAAAAGAAGAGAGTCACTTACACAAATGAAGAAAGAAGAGAAAATTGAGCAAAGGGAAAGAATATGAGAAACTGGGCGAGATAAAATGATAGAAAAGGGAAGGTTTAGCCGATATGTCAAGGAGGGCAAAAAGTCACTAAAGTATACCTAAAAATATACCCTACCTGACCCTGAGCCTATGTTACAAGCTAAAAAAGTCCTATCGTGATCCTAAGGGTTGTATAGCGAACTTAAGGCTGTGAAAATAAGAGCAAGCTTATGGCAATAGGTATGAATGAGTGTGACTTTATTCTGAGAGCGAGTGTTGAAATGTAATCCTTATACTCAAACTGAAATCATTGTCTGAAAAATGAGGATTTAGTTCTAAAGTGAGGACATTAGTTGCAATACCAGAATTGTTAGCACCTCGGTGAGAAATTGAAGAGGATAGGTGTTAATGCATGGTGAGTCTGTGTCATGTTCTGATCCCACAAAATTCAAGCCTAATAGTGATAGCATGCATAGATTTGATGAGATTAATCGGGATTGATAGCCAAATGATTGCAAAGAATAAAACATGGATACTATTGTACAAAGATTTTGTATTGAGTCATAGTGCGTCGCTTGAGGACAAACAACGAATTTAAGTTGAGGGTGTTGATATACCGTGGTTTCACGGTATTATTAATACTTTTTCCTTAAGTTTAGTGTGTCCAAAAGCCTTTTTGTGCTAATTTTTATATAAGTTTCTCTTTGTTTTGCAGGAAATCTGTCCAAAGCTGAATGCGGAGATTTTGAGCGAAGAAATGCAGAAGAGACCACCTACGGAGCTTATGACGGTCCGTCGTGCCTGTGACGGTCCGTAGGTGGCAGCGTAGTGCAGCTGCTGAAGGAAGATGGGGAAGTCTGACCAAGTGTGGGATTACGAAGCTTGTGACGGTCCGTCGTGGCTATGACGGTCCGTCCTGCAGGATCGTCGTGAAGTTCAGAGAAGTGATCCCAGTACCCAGATTCCGAGAGTTGAAGTATTTTGGAACGAAGACCCTCGACGGACCGTTGTGCCTATGACGGTCCGTCATACTTGCCGTCGAGGGGAATGAAGAAAGCAGCAGAAGAAATTGCACCAAGTATGGGACGACGGAGTCCACGACGGTCCGTTGTGACCACGACGGTCCGTCGCGAGGTCCGTCGACCCAGCCGCGTTTTGGCAGATTTCCAGCAATTAGAATTCTTGTTTAATTAGGTTTTTTTTTTTTTATAAATAGTTCGAAAAACCTCGTTTTTGAGGTTAGACACCTGATAGTTAGACTCTTAGATTGTTAAAACTCCGTATTGGTGAACATTGTATTGTGAGATTCTTGATAATCATTAGACTTTTCGTGAGATTATTGATTACTTTGAGAATTCTTGCAAGTGATTTTTGGTGATTAATCAAGCAACCTTTTGGATTTTATTCTTTCTCATTGAAGTAAGTACATGAATTCTTATTTAATATATTTGAATATTGTGTTTATGGCTATGAGTAACTAAACTCCATAACTAGGGTTGTGGGAACCATAGGCAAATAATGAGATAAAACCTAACTAAAATAACAATTCTAGAATAGTGTCTTGCATGTATTAATAATTCTTTCGCTTAGAAGTCTTTTTAACGGATGATCAACGTTAGAACTCGCCTTAATGCTACTTGCCGGACCAAGGAGGTAGATAATAGGAAAAGAATTATTAACATAGATTTAGTGTATACTATCTAATAGGCTAGTATTGATTGGTACGAGGTAATAACTTAGTCAAATATCGAATACGATGCTTAATATGAGGTAAAGATACGGGTTAGGAAAGCAACACACGTAGCCGGACCAAGGTGCGGAGTGAGATTTTCTAGATGCCGGACCAAGGATTTAGAAATACATAACTTATCACTTTGCATGCAAGATACTAGGAAAGAATTGTTATAGTTAGAATTATCAAGTTATGAACCTGTGGGGAACACGTAAACCCTAGTTACTTTGATTAATTGATTAAAATCAAACTTTCAAAACTGTTAAGTGTCTCTTTCAATTTCGTTAGTTATTTTTACTCATTAGGAAATATAAACCCCCCTTTTTATGTTTTTACTTTCCAAGGAAGTCATCAACCGAACAATAGTAATAACAGGTTGAAGTTAAGTCTAGACTATTTTCCTCGTGGGAACGATCCCAACCTCACTAGTTGGGTTATTCACTTGACACGACCGCTTTACTTCTTATTTGAGAAGTAAGTTTGAGCGTATCAAATAGGATTGAGAGTACTAGACAAGCCTAGATTTAAGAGGTGGGGTTCTACTAAAGTCCTTTCCGAATTCCCAAAAGCTAGTGGTGATAGGGTGTCTAACCCTAAATTCAAGAAGGGAAAATGTACTAATTTACCAAATGAGAAGCCAACTTGTGGGAAGTGTGATAAAAAGCACTATGGTGATTGCCTTAAGGGGACGGATAATTGCTTTAGTTGTGTCAAGAGTGGTCACAAGATAAGTGATTGTCCAAACTTGAAGAGTCAAGACAAGGGTAGTTTCCAAGCTCAAGCAAGTGGTTCTTGTGATGCTCCAAAGAAGAACCACTTCTATTCTCTCTACTCTAGGGGTGAGCAAGAGACCTCTCCCGATGTGGTGACCAGTATGTTGAATGTTTTCTGTCTTGATGTATATGCCTTACTCGATCCCGCCGCTACTTTTATCATTTGTTACACCTCTAGTATCTATAAAGTTTGATATTTTACCTGATACTTTGCATGAACCATTTATACTGTCTACTCCGATGGGTGAGTCGGTTGTTGCAAAAAGGGTGTATCAAAATTTTCCTATAATGTTGACAAATAGAGTTTCTTATGTTGATCTAGTAGAAGTCGATATGCTTGAATTTGATATTATTTTGGGTATGTATTGTTTGCATGCATGTTTTGCATCTATTGATTGTAGGACAAGAGTGGTGAGGTTTAGCTTCCCAAACGAACTCGTTGTAGAGTAGAAGGAGGGAAATTCTATTTCTAGTGGTCGTATTATTTCTTGTCTAAAACCATGAAAAATGATCTCAAAAGGTTGTTTGTATCATATAGTAAGAGTCCAAGATCTAGACTCCGGAGTTCCTCCCATTGATTCGGTACCCGTAGTGTGTGAGTTTCCATAGGTCTTCCCTAATGACCTTCCTGGTATTCCTCATGAACGGGAAATTGACTTTGGCATTGATTTGCTACCAGATACAAATCCCATATCAATTCCTCCGTATCGGATGGCTCAAGCCGAGTTGAAAGAGTTGAGGGCTCAACTCAAGGGTTTACTAGATAAGGGTTTTATAATAGCTAGTATTTCTCCGTGGGGTGCTCCAGTTTTGTTTGTGAAGAAGAAAGATGGGTCCTTGAGAATGTGTATTGGTTACCGCCAACTCAAAAAGGTCACCATTAAGCATAAGTACCATCTCCCTCGGATTGAAGACTTATTTTACCAACTCCAAGGGGCGAGTAACTTTTCAAAGATAGACTTGAGTTTGGGGTATCATCAACTAAGGGTGAGAGGGAGGATAAACCAAAGACGGCCTTCTGGACTAGGTATGGGCATTATGAGTTCTTGGTCAGGTCTTTCGATCTTAGTAATGCTCCGGCAGCATTTTTGGACCTAATGAATAAAGTATTTCAAAATTACCTACATTCATTTGTCATTGTCTTCATTGACGATATCTTGGTATATTCGTAGAATGAGGACGATCATACGGGACATTTAAGGGTAGTGCTGCAAACCCTTAAAGAACATCAATTGTATGCCAAATATAGTAAGTGAGAGTTTTGGTTGAGGTCGGTGACTTTTATTGGGCACATCATCTCTAGTAAGGGAGTTGAGGTAGACCCAAGGAAAACGAAAGCGGTGAAAAACTGGCCTAGACAATTGACTCCGACTGACATTAGGAGTTTCTTGGGTTTAACGTGTTACTATCAAAGGTTCGTGGATGGTTTCCCGTCCATTACGTCTCCTTTGACTACTTTGACCCAAAAGAGTAAAAAGTTTGAGTGGTCGGAGGCATGTGAGAAGAGCTTCTAATTGTTGAAAGATAGGCTTACTTCCGCTACTGTGATGACCTTGCCGGAGGGTACAAAGCGTTTTGTGGTGTATTGTGACAATTCCGAGTGGGTTTGGGTGTGTACTTTTGCAACATGGGAAGGTGATAGATTATGCCTCTAGACAACTAAAAGTACATGAGACAAACTATCCCACTCGTGACCTTGAATTAGCCGTCGTGGTATTTGCTTTGAAAAATTGAAGGCATTAATTTTATGGGGTTCACGTTTATGTTGTTACCGATCATAAGAGTCTCCAATATGTGTTTACCCAAAAGGAGTTGAATCTCTGACAAAGAAGGTGGCTAGAGTCGTTGAAAGATTATGATATAAGTTTCCTTTATCAGCCCGGCAAGCCTAATGTAGTTGCGGATGCCCTAAGTCGTGTGACTATAGGTAGTGTATCCCATCGTGACGAAGCCAAGAAGGACCTATCAAGGGAAGTACATAGGTTGGCTAGGTTGTGGGTGAGGTTTGAGAGTTTTCCGGATGGGGGTGCTACAGTTCATCATAACTCCAAGTCATCTTTAGTGGTTGAGGTGAAGTCCAAACAACACCTTGATCTAGCCTTAATGGAATTGATGAATCGGTTCTCGGTAAGTTGAATGAATCATTCTCCTTAGGGTGGGATGGTGTGTTAAGGTACCAAGGGAGATTATGTGTTCCCGATGTAGATGAGTTGAGGGATCGGATCCTAGAAGAAGCACATGGGTCCCACTACTTAATTCATCCGGGGTCGACAAAAATGTACATGACCTAAGGGAGATATATTGGTCGGGAGGTCTAAAAAGGGGCATAGAGGAGTTTGTCGCTAAATGTACAAATTGCCAACAAGTAAAGGCCGAACACCTAAAGTCGGGTGGCTTACTACAAGAGATCCAAATTCTTACTTGGAAGTGGGAAGACATCAATATGGACTTTGTAGTAGGTTTACCTCGGACAAAAAAGTTATATGATTCCATATGAGTGGTTGTGGATCGATTGACTAAGTCCGCTCGCTTTATTCCCGTCAAATATTCATATTTGGCGGAGGATTATGCAATAATCTCCTAGATGAGATTGTGTGCCGCCATGGAATTCCGTTATCCATCATATCGGATCGGGGCGCACAATTCACATCTAGATTTTGGAGGTCGTTCCAAAAAGGGTTAGTTACTACGGTGAAGTTGAGCACCGCTTTTCATCCCCAAATGGATGGTCAAGAGGATCGTACGATAAAAACCCTTGAAGATATGCTTAGGGCTTGCATTATTGATTTTAAAGGGAGTTGGGATAGGTATTTACCTTTTGGTGGAGTTTTTCTACAACAATAGTTTTTATTCATCCATTTCCACGGCTCCCTATGAAGCCTTGTATAGTAGGAGGTGTAGGTCTCCTATTGGATGGTTTGAAGTGGGTGAGCCATCTCTTTTTCATCCCAAGTTGATTTATAAGACTTTGTAAAAGATTCATATCATAAGGAACCGGTTTCAAACGTCCTATAGTTGGTAAGGTGTATTTGAAAATTTCACCAATGAAAGGGGTGGTTAGATTTGGCAAGAAAGGGAAATTGAGTCCTCGTTATTTGGGTCCCTATGAAATCTTGCAAAGGATTGGTAAGGTTGCCTATGAATTGAAAATTCCTAGTGAATTGGCTTCAGTTCATCCGGTTTTCCATGTTTCTATGTTGAAAAAGTGTATCGGTGATTCCGAGTCCATTCTTCCTATTGAGGGTCTTGGTGTCAAGGAAAACCTCTCTTATGAGGAAGTTCGGGTTCAAATTCTTGATAGACAAGTCAAGAAGTTGAGGAATAAAGAGGTGGTTTCTATAAAGGTGTTATGGAAAAATCATCTAGTTGAGGGTGCAACATGGGGGGCCGAGGCCGACATGAAGTCCCGTTACCCTCATCTTTTTGAGAATTAAGGTTAGTCATTTTTTTTAATAGTATAAATATGACTAGAATTTAAGGTTTCTTGATTTTTTTGGGTGAAGTTTTACAAAGTATGCATTTAAAAAAAATAAAAAAATTACAGTGAAGTTACTGTTATGATGTGCATTTTGATATGGTGAATCTTTATAAAATGATAGGTAGTATGTTGTTAAGTTGAACCTTGTGCTAATTGACACATGTAATGAAATGTTGTGAGAAAGAAATGCCTCATGATGAAGTGTTTTGAGCCTTATGTGTGGTAATATGAGTTTTGATATTTTCATTGTTGAAATGATATGATTTATGTTAATTTGAAATTATTGATTGGTTGGGCTACTAGTCCTGAGTCTATTTCTTCCTTCAAAAGAATTTTGGTGACATTCAAGGATGAATGTTCCTAAGGGTGGGATAATGTAACACCTTGAAAATCCAAGACGTGTGGTAAAGCCTAAAATAGGTGTCATAAAGTCTACGTACTGTTTCTAATTCCAATGTTAATGAGTATAGGTCATTTAGGAGGTTTAAGAATCAAAACGTCCAGGAAGTTGGTTCAAAGGGGTGTTAGTGTGCCTTCGCCTATTTGAATAACTTTTAGGAGTAAAAAATGTACGAAAATTTGTGGAAAGGTAGCTAATAGGTGTTTGAGTTGTTTCAAGATTGAAACATCCGGGTACGACAACCCAAGGACCAACCAATGGCCCTTGAAGAGGACCCTTGTAGTTTGATGCAACAATGTATGGCAATGTGCATCGACAAGGCAGAATATGACTCGTGTGTGGATCGACGGGGCGTCAATGCCACTGTCGTCCCACACATAGGCTGGTGGAGAAGGCCTCTTCACCTGCATAGACTCTCAACTCATCGACAGAGTGCAGAGGTGTAGGCTACGGTCCGTGTGTGGATCGACGGGGCATCGATGCCACCATCGTCCCACACTTAGACAATTGGAGGGAAGGTTGTCCGTCGACTCACAAATGGCCTGTCGATCGGGGTTTCGTCTTTGAGGGTTGAGTTTTCTGCCTAATTTACGTTTGTCTTATTTAATTAATTAAGTGATTTAGGTGTTAGTTAGGGATTAAAGGGAGACTAATTGAGCTGATTAAGTCCCACTATGAATACCCTCAACCCTCATTAACACAAAGACTACTCTCGAATAAACTATCTTCCTTCTCTCTTATTTCTCTCTCTACATGAACTCACCATTGAAGTCTAGCAAGGACTAGGGTTTGGCGGCTGGAAAGGGACGAATTCACCATCAAATTGTTGACAAACATTAAGGCATGGGTTCTATTCACATTTGAGACTCTTTCCTCAAAGGGTTCCTTCAAAATAGATTTCAAAAAGTTGAGTTTTCTTTGCATTTCATTAAATTTCGAAATTGAAGTTATGGATTGAGTTGTTGATGATTTCTTAGGGTTATATTGAGTAGATTAACATGTAATTCAACTTATTTATGGTAATTGTTGATGGTTTGGTCTAAATTGAAGAATATAATCATTTATCCCTAACCCTATGTGGTGATCTTGACCTACATTTTATTGTAATCATTCAATTGAGTTGTTGTTGATTTGATTACAATCCTGTGGTGTTATTATGAATAAATTATAGGCCTATCATGCTATTTCTTGATATGTGATTTAGGGTATGAATTACAATGTTAAATTAGCCTATGTATCTTGTCTCAAGTTGTGATTTAAAGATAAATTGTGTCATACTGATGCAATTGGCCTTGTTATTCGATTGGTTATCATTGTGTGATGATGTTACTCCCAAAGTTGGGCTGAGTTATGGGTTGATGGTAAGACCTTGATGATATACTATGAGGAAGACTTGGTGAGTCTTAGAATTTCTATCTTTACTTCCAATTGTGATTAATTATTGTTAAGTCATGATATTACATTGGAGTATGCCTTATACTTGGATTATAGGGTGGTATGATGTTGAATTGAAATGTCTTGACTATGTTGTGAGGTTGATTAAGGTGTATGTGATATAAGGATGGTAAATACTTTCAATGTGCCATAATATGCTATGAAATGCTAATGTAACCTCACTTATATGAATTGTGATGGAAGGACTTATACTCATACAATTCTTATTGAGCTATGGATGATGATGATTACACAAGGGGTAGACCCTATGGCCTAAATTAGCTATGATTGATAATTAAAGGCTAAAAGACATTTCAAAAAAGGACTCTAGGTTAGCACCGAGTGAACTAGATAGAGGAGTGTCCCTTCCCACATAGGGAAGGTAGGAACACTAAATTACTCTTGAGATTGGAGACTATAATGCATGGCGCATAAAGAGGGTCCCAACTAAATCTCCTAGTTCTTGAACTATGTTGCCCCCATAGGAATACTAGCTAGTGGATCCACGTAGTTTCTATGTTTCATGTTTGGTAAGGGTTTTATAACACCGGATTACACACTAGATCATGTGGTCTATGTCGGTTAGAGCAAGATGTTTCCAAAAGGTAAAACCAATTAAAGGACTAGAACTTTAACTTGTATAACCTAAGGGGTCTAGCTTAGTCTAGGTAGGGGAATGGGAATCTACCTAAACAATTCACTATTTAGACTTGAGGGGAGTCTTATATATGTTTATGTTATGATAATATATGATGTATTTATGATGACCATGGCACATTGTTGATACTATATGTTGATTAGTTCATTTATGAATATGCCTTGGGTTATAATGTTAATATATGATTAAATGTAAACCTAAATGCCATGATATGTAAAGTTGGACATTGGTCATGTTTTCTTTTTGAGGATACTTGATTGAGTAAGCTTATGGGGCTTTGCTTGGCTACTGCACTTGTTGACTCAATAAGGACTTGTGAGTAGTTGTATTGCTTATTATGATATGTTTGACTCTTATTCATTCTTTTGATATCATTCCTTGATGTTAGGGTTATGTTTGACTCTTATTCATTCTTGTGATATTATTCCTTGATGTTAGGGTTGTAGTAAATCATGGTTTTAAGTATGTCGGGATAAGTATTACTTGTTGAGATAGTAAGCATGTTTGGTTGATTGATATGACTTACTTGACTTAAAATTAAGTTCCTAAAGGGGTAAAATGGCATGCTTTGACAAAAAGTCCTTTTTAGCATGTTTTGCTTGTGTATGTGCATAAGATCCCATACTTAATATATGTGGGTATTAAACCCATTTTCTTCATTTTCCCTATACACTTTAGGTTCGGTCGTTGAAGAGTTTGGAAGGCGACATTGTTAAAGGCTTGGTTCTTCCTTTCATCCAAGTGGGGTAGGTCCTCAACTTTCGAGGGCAATGTCATACTCTAGCTTACGGATTTTTTATGAGCTTATTGACTGTATCATTCCTTTCCTTTTTTATTGAATATTATACTTTCGTATGACCTATACATGGTCTTGTTGAATTGATGTAAGGGCTATGCCCATATTGTGATATTTGTTTAGATTGTATGAGATGAGACAATTGTTGATACTATTTTTATATTTTACATATATGTATGCCCAATAAAAGTAAAAGGCTATGTAACCTTTCTATATGAAGGGTCTATATATACTCAATATGAATATGTATTATGTGTATGTAGAGGTCTATGTAAACCTCTAAGTAGTGATAATCAAAGTTTTTATGTTTTTCCGCATTTTTCAACCTATGAATGTAATTAAATGAAATTAAGAGGCTAGTCTTAGTCCTTCAAAAGGATGACGACGCCGGTTACGTCTGGGGGTTAAACCCGGATGTGACACCCTCAAGTAGCTCCTCTAAGTGAAGCACTATCTAGTGGAAAACTGAAGAAGATTTGGCTCTATTTCCATTGCGCTACATTTTCTTAGGACACTCTTTTATGCGATGACCCTCTTGAAAACACATGAAACAACCAGTGGAGCCATCGCGACAACTACCCTTTGGTTCCTACCACAATTAGCACATGTAGGATCCCAATTACCTCCTTGTGTCGCACTACCTTGAGACCTTGAATGTCTAACTTTGAAATTTTGTGTACTCTATTTGGTACATGTGCACTAGCAGATAATGGAGAAGGTTTCTTTTGCTTAATTTTGGAATGATGACAGGCTTGCATTATTCTTCTACTATCCGAACATATCTTCCTCAACCTGTTCCAAATTGATCATCAACCTTGCTATGTCCATGTCCCCTATAAGCATAGCTGCCTTGCCCTATTTACTAGATAGACAATACAACCCAGCAAAAAATAGACTCATCTTGTTCCTCATGTCAGCAAGCATCTTCAAGGCATAACGGAAAAGTTGGGTGAACTAAAGGTTGTACTCATACATGTTCATCGATTCCTGCTTAAGATTGAGGAAATCGTACCTTTGCTTCTCTCAGCTCTCGGGTAAATAAATGCCCCAACAAGGCCTCTTAAAACATAACCCAACTCACAAGTGGTGCACCTCCAGCTCTATTCTTCTTCCATTTATCAAACAAGATTCTAGAGACACCCTTTAATTGGTATGCCGCTAGCTCTACTCTACCGGCATCTGCAACATTCATAATCTATAAAACCTTCTAAATTCTTCAACAAAGTATTCCAAATCCTTTGTGAGAATCAAACCAGTGAAGATTGGAGAATTCATCCTAAGGAACTCACGGATTCTAGATGTATTAGTCACATCTTGTCCAACCCATCTTTGTTGACACACTTGGTTGGTCACGGCTTGAATCTTCATTTGGATAGCTTCCCGAAATTCAACATTAGTGACCTCTCCTTTGGGTTGCACTTATGGTGCATTAGGTACCCCTTTTTCCTGTGGTTCAACATTCTTCTTAGGAAGACAACCTCCGGGAGCTCTTCGTTGAAGCATGATTTGTAAGATACATGCAAGCACAAATTAGAAGAAACAATTTAGAGATAACCTTTATCGCATGAAATTATTATATATGAAAGAAGTGAGATAGTTACTCAATGTTGAAGCCTCCTAATTATACATGTGGCGTGCTTCTCACAAAAAGGACTCTACAGGCACGACTTCATAGACACCCCAGGACTCTTGAATTATGTCTTCTAATACGAAGTTTGACACGTCCCAAGCCTACACCATGGGCGGGACTGACACTCGAGAACCATTATTGGCCCCAAGAAAACCTTTGGCCTGACTTACTACTCAGCAGAAGACCTTACTCAATGTTAAAGACAACTCAAAATATAAATTCATAAATCAAAATAAAAATGTATAAAGGAAAATATTCAATTTCCTTAAAGTCAACTCAAGTCTTATGATAAGAACAATTGAAATGATTAAGACTAATGAACTACTACTGTCTAATTGTTTATGAGGCCTCTAATACTTAAAAGGGATGTTGGGACAAGACCTCCGATAATCGTAACAACTAAAATAAACAAGGCAATAAAAGGGGATCCTCCAAAAAGCAAGGAGACTCACCCAATGACTTTGAAATGCTTATTTAGATGGATGTTGATCATGATTACCCATATATGCATCATAACATGATTTAGGCCAAATGACGTCAGTACTATGAATATACGAGCATGCGAGGGGGAAATTAGACATGACATAAGTTTGAACTTAATTATGAAAGAAACACTTATCCGAGCTTTACTCAAGTCATGGATACTCAACTGAATGCAGAAATAAACAATAGTAAAGATGCAGTGTATATAAAGCATTTATACAATCGGTAACAATTCAATGTATGAAAAAATACAATAAAAACTCAATTTATATATAACAAAGTAATATGATTCTGGAGAATTTTATATAACGAACAATCATCACTGTGAGCTATGTGATGATACACCATCTCGCCCACGATGCCAGGACTACCCTATAACTTATACGCCTAAGCTAAGTGGATCCACTACTCTATGCTAAAAATATTAAGGAATAATCTAAAAACTATGACTCTTCTACCCACATTAGCTACATGGTTTATGAAGCATTGAGTTATTATGAACTCTCCCCCATATTGGTGCACAACACTACTCCCAAAATATAGTCAGCTTATATGCTTAAATAACATAACTCTTTCTGTGGTTTAAGATTATATCTCAAATCTCAAAAACTAGCTCAAAAACTCTCTTGGAAATCGGTGTTTTCTTTCCTGTTTAAATGTGAAAACATTTTCTCTTTGAGAATACCTAGTCCCATATAGTCTTTTGAAGAAAGTGAGCTTCAGTTGTACTCATACTCAACTGAATGCTCAAGTATTAAAACAAGCTTGAAATATATGCAAAAGACTTTTGAAATGACTCTAAGAACTATCTAAATTTATCTCTTAACTTTCCTTGAACTTGAATTTATGGATTCAAGGTTATGATTCATGTCTACGGATGATTTCTAGATGTTTAGAAGTCCTTTAGAGTACTCATAATCGGTAGGTAGTGCTAGTACACTTTAGAAGGACACAAACGAGCTAAATGACGAAAATGGGTGGGGGCATGCGACTCTGGTGTACAGTGTCATCCCGTAAAGTTTAGAGACCCATTTGCTGGCACATCAGTGGCGCGTCATTCTACACCTCCCCCAATTCGATCCGATAAATATTTCTTCCCATTTTCTAACCTTAATTCGATTAGATTTAATTCTTTTTCCCAATGTCTCTTTAGATTCAAATACCAAAACATGTATACAATAATATAACTCAAACAACTCTAATAATCGACACAAATATCTCAAGAAACACATCAATCTTAGTCCAATTGAAGAACGAAGCACATTCAACAACACACATCAAGCATGTAACATCAAACTTCCAATTCTGTTTAGGAGGAATTCACAGCGAAATAAACATGTTTGGCGCGTGGATGGATGAACTTAACGCTATGTGAACTCACATACCTCTTAGGACCAAATCCTTGGCGAAATCAGTAACCAAAATCGCAAGAACTTGACGAATCTTGACTTTCGTCCTCTTTTCTCCTCTTAAGTTCTTTCTCTTAAAAACCCTAGCGTGAAATTTGAGTGCTTAATCTGAACAAATTCATTTTAAGCCCCAAATAATTACGAAAAATTAACTAAGCTAATTCTGTAATGAAAAGACAAAAGTACCCCTTTGAAATTTTGGTGACTTTCCTTATTGAGACATCCCAACTTCAAACAAGCATATCTCCCTCATACGAACTCGAAATTAGCAAACTCGGTGAGTTGGAAAGATAATTAAGAAAAAATTCATTTGATATCCTTTAACTCACCTAACTAATCATGTCTGGAGAGTTGTGTTCGTTTGAAGTTGAAAAAAAACTCATACGTAACATAACTTGCCCAATTTCTGATTTTTATTATTTTCAAAAGTGGTTCTTTCTAATTCTTTGTCTTTCAAATAGCGGGATGTTTCAAAACTCAAACATAAAATACTCGGGATTCAATATCGGTAGGGGAAAATGGTAAATTCATAAAACTTTCCAAAAATGACTGACCGGATCACTACAATTTTAGTGTGGTAACCGAGATCATTAATCATGACCTCAAGTTCATGAATGACATTTTCACGCGTGGTTCATTCAAATTCTTTGAGATCTCGTCTGCAAACAAATTTTCGATATCGAAATACTCTTTAAATTGATAAATATTAATTTATCAATTAAATAATACATCTAAAAACAAATAATATTTCATGGTTTCACCTAAATTAATTTAGTGAGATTTTACGTTATAATCATATGTTATAATGTTGATTCCTTAAAAATAATTAACAAATATGGAGGTTGATTGACAATGTCGTAATTCCAGATGCTAATTCATCGTTGTATCACAACTATTGCACAAGATTTGATTTTGTGTACTGAAAAAGTGAATGTATATTTTATGTTTATGTTCATAAATGATGAAATCATGTTCAGTCCGTGAGTCTTTCGCAAACATCAAAGAGGAGATGGTGGAAAGAGTTAACATCGAAGCTTTTCACTTTTAATAATATTGTTATTTATTTATTTATTTATTTTTATTATTATTATTATTATTATTATTTGATCTCATAATATAATAGCAAGAAGTTCTTTTCATTTACTTTTTAAATTCAATGGCTAATTTAAATTAATATTTTGATGGACGAATTTATTTAATTTTATTTATTTATATATAAAATTTATCATAGATGCTTCAATTTATTTTTACAGAAATAAAAACTAAATTACAATATAGCCACAATAAAATGGTGTAAATTTTTTTCTCAAATAGTAATAATCAAAGAAGTTAAAAAATAATTTATGTGTGAGAAAAGTCAAATACGTGATTTTAAAAAAACATTAAAAAAATTATAACTTTTGTACCGGAGAAAATATATGTGAAACACTTATATAACAAGAGGTATATCAACTATAAAAAAAATGTTGAGCGATATATCACACCCTTTTGACTTGTTTTAAAGTAAACCAAATACAAGATTTAGATCCACAAAAGTATTGATATATAATATTCAATTGTATATAGACTAGATAATTGTTGATTCATTAATATAACTTGTGAATAAGGCTAAACCTATGGTTGTCAAATAATCGAAGAAATGTTGTTTTCACCGCCGCCACCACCACCCCCCTCCCAAAAAAAAAATTCTTTAAGTTTATTATTCCATCCAGGGACAAAATTAAATCTCATGACCAGCAATGGAACACCTGCCTCTGAATTGGATCTTTTTCATAAATAATATGATACATTATACGAAATATTTATATTATATTTTAATGCATATTATCTCTATTTTAAAATCAAATACATACATCTTTTTACATATATATTAGACAAATATAATAAGGTACTTCTTTTGTCGATCAAAGTCCGAAAACTAGTTTTGTAGCAACCCATAACTATCTGTTGCAAAAGAAAATATTTAACTCCTGAGTCCTTATATTATAAAAATCGTACATAATAGAATATTCATTGAACTAATTAGTAAATTTAAGGTAATTTAAAATATAACAATACATTGATAAAGTCCTATAAATAAAATTAAAAATAGGTTATTCTATTAAGGGTTTTGAAAATATGTGTGTTTTACTCTTTTTTAAATAAAAGTTTTGAATAAAAAATATATTTATCCTATTAGATTAACAGTGCATATTTGAAGTGTTAAATGTAGGGGGTTTATTTATCTACACGTACACCACTGCATATTTGAAGAACTAGCGTAGGACGTAAAAGATGCACATTAAAATCTTCTTATAATTATGCTAAATTTGAGTTATATCTGTCCTTATACTAAAAGAAAATTAAAGGTGCCTATCTTTGATAATATAAACAAATATTAATAAGAATATGATCTGGTAGACAAAATATATCATTATCCTTGTTTCTCTCAATCTTTGCAAGCCAAAAATATTATCGCGGTTGATTTAGCTCAATCTAATATAGATTTGATCAAGTTTTTTATTGGTCTAAATCAAAAGTCATCACATATGGGTGAATTATTAGCTTTTAAAAAATTCATAACTTACTTTTGATTTTCAATATATATATAAGCTTTAATTTGACCACACCACATGAGTAGAATTGAAATTTATAGTTTTTTTATGTAGTTTTTGAATATTAAAATTTTAAAATATTATATTAATATAATCCTATATAGGTTCAAAGTTAAGTCAATTAGACTCCCGAGAGATAAAAAAGTCACATTAATTGACACGGTGAATAGTTGTTACATGCATTGTCATTTCACTATTATTCCATTAAACCGGCCAACTTTATAGAATATAGGATTGGAATTCGAAATCATTAGAACGGTTTGGACGCCTTCATTCTTAAAATTACGAGTTTGAACACTAACAGTAGAGAAATAACTCTACTATGTTAAAAAAAGTATCCCGTGAGTTTTGACATGATGAAGAAGCACATCTTTATTCTTCACCTACCTTTGACGTATAACGAAGTTAAGCAATAACATATCTAATCTCATGCAAAATGCATATTTTAACTTGACTTTAAAAACGGCCTTATCTAGTTGGTGTCAAAGAATATATATCGTTTAAATTATTTTATTTTAATTAGGGGCAGGGGAGAGAAAAGAGAAATGTGAAGGTGATTACAATGTGGGGAATCAAACTCTTATCAATAATGTGGAAGTAGGAATGAATCAAATCGTAAATCGAGTCAATTCGGAAAAAAATCCGACTAGTGGTTGGTTTAACTTGGTTTGGTATTGGAAAAAAAACCGACTATATTTGGGTTGGTTTGTTTTAACTAAAAAAACCAACCCGAAATCAAACTAACCCGACATTATATATGTAATTTTAAAATTTTATTTTATACATAAAAATATTTACTTTGATACCATTTTAAATTATTTCTTATACTATTTCATAGTTTTTATCTTTTAATATATTATTGAAGTTTTAAACATAAAATTGAATGGTCCAATAAAGATTATAGTTCATAGATGTTAATAATTATAACAAAATTTAAAGAAAAATCAACTTAATACTAATGCAAAAAGAAAATCAATTGAACACTAAAAATGACAATAATATTGCATGTTTGTTATTTAGTTTTACATTGATTTAGGCAATTAAAATATATAATCTAATTTTAGTTTTCCTTAAATACTTAGTAATTTAACTAATACTTATTAAACTTATTTTAGCATGATTTAGTACTTTTAAATTATGATTATTTTCATTATGACTTTATCATTTTTATTTTATATGATGATTTCATTATTATTTTTTATTGAATATTTTTGTGTCATCAATACTCATCTCATATTTTGTGTTATTTTTTTTTAAGGAAACACCGTAGATATGTGTATTTTGTTTGGACTAAAGAAATATTTGGAGCGCAAGTTAATTATATGTTTGTGCGCAAACATTACCGAAAAATCTAAAAATCTAGAAAAATCCGAAATTTATTAGTTTGATTTGATTTATAAATTTGAAAATTTGTCACAATGGTTTGGTTTGGTATTTGAATAACCCGAACCAGGCCGAGGTTGAAAAACCCAAAAAATTCTGAATTTTACTAGTTTTGTTTGGTTTATTAATTTAAAAATTTTACACGAATGATTTGATTTGATATTTGAAAACTACGAATCATCCCGATCATGTAAACCATTATGTGGAAGTTTAGTGTCACAATCCAAAAATGATCGTGATAGCACTTCCCACAAAGACAAGTCAGCCTCAATCCAAATGAAAATAAAAAAATGTGGAATATGGTAAAAACAAGAACAAGATAAAGCGAAAAACTTATTCTTCTATTAAATCCCTCAAAATCTGGTTGTCATGTCTAAAAGATACTAAGCGTGAAATTAAGAAATAAATACAAGTCTCAATCTTTGTTTCTCAAATAAAACAAAACATAAGAACAGGAAAAAGAGGGTTCGCCAAATGACAAGAAGCTACCTCTTCAAATCCTTGACAAGCCTCAAGATCAAGAGAACAAGAAAGAGATCACATGGGTCTAAGAGATCACATGGGTCCGGGCTTCAGCAACTTTTAAGTTAGGTTCATTTAGGTTCTTTTCCCATGCGTTGGAGTCTTAAACTTCATCGACTTATTCCTAAAATACGTTATTTTACTTATTTTAAGCCTATAACTTAGTCATACATACACAGAACCCACATTCACCTAAAATCTTCCAAACTTGGAGAAAAAAGAAGAGGACAATTCGACCAAAATTACCAAGAAGAAGAAGGGGTGTTCTTCAAAGTTTTATCCCCGAAATAGAAGGATTTCTCCGGAGACTTCGTCACCAGGTATGTGGAATTTAAGTAGTAGGTTCATTTCATCCACTAGGTTCATAGAATTGATCAATGAGATTCTTGCTTTCCTTTATCTTGTTTAGACCTAGGGTTTATAGAACTTACAAAATTGTTGCAGTTTAGCTGTTATTGTGTCCTTAATCAAATTATCATGTGTTCGCATATAATGTTGATTAGTTTGTTGCATAAAACTCAGAACCCTAGTTGCGTAGATTCTTTAGTTCATGACTTAAACTTGCTAGGTCAGTTTAAACAGATAAACATGCTCCATTTAAGAATGTTTCATTGTTAGTATTTAAATGTTGCATTCTTAGGTTTGCATGTCTAAACATTGAGGTATCTAGTATTTTAGTTTTGTTGTATCATGCACATTCCAGTTGGGAGTAGGCTTAGATCAAGTTGGGCTAGGGTTCAGCATACCCTTATAGTCCTAGAACTATGCGCCCCCGTAGAATTATCAGTCCCCTCTGATGGGCATCTACTTTTGTGATCATGTCATTCACGCCTTTATACCTTTATTGAAACACCCTCAAAATGAATTAGGATAAATTAGAGTTTCACATGAGTTTCTTGAGTTAATAACTTTTTTAAAATAATGAAGAATAGCTTTTGAAGTCAGTTTTAAAGATTTGAAAGTCAAACATCAAGGGACGACCAAGACGTTCCAAAACTAATCTTTTGTGTGTTAGTGTTCTCTTGCATGTCTTATGTGTATTTGTGTGTCGTTTGGAGTCTAAAATGACGGAGGATAAACCTAGTGTGTAGAAGGTTGTGTTAGGGGTTAAACGTTTGGGTATGACTCCCCAAGAACCAACCTAGGGGTCCTTGAGGAGGATCCTAAGCCAACCCCAAAACCTGCCAAAATGGGGTGACCTACGGCCAATAGGTCACTACTAAAAAACAGTGTTTACCGACGGATATTAGCGACGAACAGTATTCTGTCACTATATAACGACGGATTTGCGACGGAATAACCATTTTGTTGCAAAATTAACAAATAATATTTTGATTTATAATATAGCAACATATTTACAACGGAATATATAATCTGTCGATAAATATTAGTACGAAAATTTGGTGCCTAATTTTCCCTACGGATTTAGTAAAGAAGTAGTGGTGACAAATTGAATTAGTATTAGGCGACGAAATTAGTGACGAAAAATAGGTTGCTAAACTATCAAATATATTTTCTATAAAATTATATTATATAGTGACGAAAATATCCGTCAATGTAATTTTTCTAAATATATATATATTTATTTGAAAGCGATGGATTTTAGAATCTGTCACTAATTTCGTTGCATACTCCAGTTTCAGATTTCTATTACCTCATTTAATCTCGTCCGTCCATCATATTTTATCAAACTCCAAGAGTCAATCTCATCCGCTCATCCAAATTTATCAATGGCCCTGATTTAAGACCTTCGTTTCCCATCTTATACAAAATATCTCAAATCCCTAATTTTCTTCATTCTCCTCTTCTCCTCTCCCAGTCCGCCACCCTGGCCTTGTTTGCCTTCTTCTCCGTTCTCCTTTCCGATCTTTGCATCCTGGAGAACGAGCAGTGAACAATAATGGTGAGCTCAGAAAGACGCGAGAAGACCACCAGCGAACCTCCTTCGCTGGCAGAAGCTCCAATCGGTGAGAAATTTGGCCACCAGGTGGTCTCCGTTTGGCTACATCAACAACACAAAGATAGCTCCATATGTTGCCTCCCTCTCCCGCGAAAAAGGACAGCAACTTTAGCTACACGCAGCGAGCAACGATGGTGAGCACCGACAGCATCCAACTCCAGCGAGCAGCATAGGAACAAAATCGAGGGAGAACACAACAACAATTTCAGTCATATGAGCTCTATGAGGATTTTAGGTGCAGAAAACCTTTCCTTCAATGCTCTCTAAATAAAACATTCTTATCATATCTTTTATGAAACGGTAATATCTTAAAGGAATAAAATGATAACAATTCTTATGTAATTTGGTTTTATCTGTTTCTTGAAAGCTATATTAAAACAATTGTTCCAACACAAGTAATCTATGGCTTTCATGAGAATGATGTTAACTTAACTTGAATTTCTTTAACTCAAGTCAGATGTCACCTCTTGATGTTTGTGGGAGATAGTAAGAAATCAAAATATGTGATTTGCTTGTTTTTTTTTCCAGGTGGAACTTATCGATAGGATAGTATAAATCAATAGAAGCAATTCGAGTAGTCCAAAAGGATATGTACGTTTGTTATGTACAATATGGTGGCGTTTCTATAAGATCCATCAAAGACCAATGTGTTCTTCTATTTATTGTCATTATCCTTGATTCCCTCAACTGTGTGTTAGCCATTTTATATCTGTCTCCTTTATGCCTCCCTTCCCCCTTTTTCAGTTCACATTGAAGCTAGTGCATTTAGGTGTATAAAAATAAATTGTTTCCAAGTGCATCATTGTGTTGGTGGGCGTGAAGTTGCACTTGGACTCACACGGGTGACTCTATCTCAAATGGAGAATATAGCAGAAAACTTGTAAGTATATATTTCATAAATTATATAAGTACTATCTTTAGGTTGTCTGATATATACACTTGTATCTAAACACACATTACACTATAGATATTATTGTATCTAAAGGTGATTTATATTTTGTATAGTCTATTAAAAAGGATCGAGATCCAACACCAAGCGAGTTACATTTGCATGTCCATACGCATGGTCATGATGAAAAATCTTTTGTTGATGAGCGCTCTCAAATTGTCCATGTAAGTCCAAAACTTTGAAACCTATCTTAAAATATACATGTAATTTCTCATTAGAAGGGGAAACTATCTCTCTAGTTGTTGTTTGATTTCTTTTTTTAGCTTACTGTTTCGTGTTTCGTGAACCTGTTCCGTGGTTGGAATTTATCTTTTGTGTTTGTCAACTCTAACTGATTTGTTTTCTTAAGCTGGAATGTTTTAATCACACTTTGAGTCCTTCTGTTTATTCATTAATCAACTCTTTACCATGTGAACTCCTTTATTAATCCTTTATAGTATTAAAGTTTTCTTTCTTTATTTAATTGCTCACAGCAAACATTGATTGTTAACTTTGATTATATTATTTTGTTGTTATTTAGGAGTCAAATGTGATGAACTAATAGAAATTCGATTCACTTACCATGAGTAGTGGTTAGATTTATCTAGAATAGTGTCTTAAGCCTAATTAATTTTTATAAATTTTACATGATTTTAAGTCATTGTACATTCGCTGTTTCATTTTCTTCCTGCTTGGATGTTCATTATTTGTTATTGAGGAATTATTTAGATGCAATATTGTCGCTATACTTATTTTGGGTTCTGATTCCTATTTTTGTTGTATCATTTGAACTCATGTGGAGTCTAAATTGGACTCAAATATGTTTCCCTTCGCATTTCTATTGAGCCGTGAAAGCTCAAGTCCTTCTCATCGAGTCAATCGTTGACTATCATTGGGAAGTAGGAAGCAAATTGCTCTATTGTCTATCTTCAATAAGAAGCTTTCTATCATACTAATTTCAGTTTGTACAATTCAGATAAAATGCAAAAGTAATTACCAAGATAAGTCTGATGATACTCGTTGGGACTTATTGTTGCTATGTTTCATTATTTATGAATTTTTTCTAAAGGAGTTATGGCATAGAGTGCATGTTATCAACCATAGCAATAAATTGGATTAAGTAGATATTTTTTTTCTTGACATTTATATGAATTACATTTGTTTGGTCTTGAAACATTTAAAATCCATCCAAGATTGTCTGAACTTTGAGGTGTCAATTACAATGTGTTTCTTTATTTATTTTTTTATCTAGCTTTTTACAACAAAAAAAGGGTCAAAATTATCCTCATCATATATAAATGACTCAATAATATTTTTCTTTTCCCTTATGGGATCACTGATCAAGTTTTATATTAGGTTCATATCTACTTTCTAGCTTGTCTCCTCATGTGTTTGTTGGGACTAATGTATAGTTCTAGGCTTATAGTATGTATTCTTGAATACTCTGTTGTTGTACGTAATTATCATTTCACTGATTTTTAATCTAAGCTTAAATGTAATGTATATTAGCTAAAAAAGTATAGTACACTTAATTAATCTAAAAGGTTCCATATGTTACTGCACTTTCTTTTAAATATAATTTTGTTACTAATCTTTAATGCTTTCTCTTTATCTCTATTTACAGGAGAAATATGACGGGATAAAACATCTCAATATGATATTGATCAGTGTGAAGCATACTACCAAAGTTGATGAACAAAATTTCTCTTAAGAATAGTTGATATATTGTTTTTGATGCTTTGCTCCAAAATATGTGATTTGGACTTTGCTGTCTATAGATTTTGAATCGTCTAAGTATTATTTTTTATGAATGTTTGTTATTTTAGAGGTATTTTTTGTAAATGTTATTTAATTTATCTCAGCAATGTATATTTAAAATAAATAAATAAAATTATCTAACAAGAATTTTTTAGCAACAAATTTAATGACAATTTGGTCATTGCTAAAAATATATATTGGCGACGAATTAGCAACGAAATATTTCAGTGGAAAATATGTCATTTCAAATAACAGAATATTTTGTGACGGATTAGTGAAATAAATTTTCTCACAAATTTATTTGAATGACGAAATTACTTATGAAATAGCAACGAACTATATAAGTATAGCGACAGATCAATTCGTCACTAACAAATGGTGACGGATGTCATTCGTCTCTAATATGTCGCTAAACTTGCGACAGACTTGCGTGGCTAAGAGATTACTAACGAGGGAAATAGCAACAACCAGCAATCCGTCGCAAATCCGATTTAACGACGAAATACCATAGATTAGCGACGCATTTCATCCGTCTCTAAATGTTGTTTTATTTTGTAGTGTTATTTGACGGAGCGTCAACCCCCTCCGTAGGAAAAGACTTAGACTAGGGAGCCTTCTATCCCATGGAAAAGTCTCTGAACAAAACGACGACCTGCAGGATGACCCATCACACCACCTACAGTCCATAGGTGGTGGTCGTTGGTCAAAACCTGCAATTCTGTCCTTTTCTCGGCCAAGTGAGGGGTGAATTGATAAATTCACCCCACGTTCCAATTAAGTCATGGACGATTATTTTAGTGTTTTTAGATATTTTAAGTATATTAAAATAATTAAACCCTCAGTTAGACTTAATTGCCCAAATCAAACTCTTCCCTCCCAAATACATTCTCTCAAGAACACCATTCAAGGTCTAGGTCAAATTCAATCTAGGAGAAGGGATTTCATGTGATTTATTCATCAATTTTCGTGGTCTTTCTACTTAGGTATGATGATCCTTCATTCTTGAATAACCTCTCGTTCAAGAAGTTCAATTCAATGGTTTTCAAAAGTGAAATAATGATCAATTTCCCCACTATACTATGCATGGGCTCATTTTAAGATGTTTCCTAAGTCATATTATTGATGTATTAATGTTGAATCAAGGTTTTAAAGATGATTTTAATGGAATTCCTTAAAGAATTCATGTTTTGTCCAAATCTCTTCAATTGGCTTACAAAGTGGGTTTGATGAATGTGATTGGATATTGTTAGCATTGTGTCTATATCGTGTATATTGTTGTTATCTATTGATATTCATGCCTAAATATGATGAATTGTTGGAGAACCGAGAAAGGGTGATCATGGCTTGGATGAAGGATAAGTTGACCTAATGTCGCGCCCCATTTTTTGGCAAAAACGGGTTTTGTGCACGACCTAACAACTCTTTTGGGATTTTGAGTTTGGAGTCGCCACCTAACAAATTAAGGCGCGTTAGGGCACCTATCTAGCCTAACTAAGTCTATCTAAAGTCAATGAGCTAGAGATCAGGGTAAGGGTTCAAATTACCTCGAGGGAAAGATGTTGCATCCCTCGAGGTCCACAAATATGGGTCCCGACCGTATCTCATGCAATCTCTGTGGGGGTTACAAGTAGCAAATAAGGTCACTTCATTTATTAGTTTAATATGCTTGCTACGTGATGACATAATATTAAGCAATTAAATTTTTATTTTTAGTTACGTGATGACATAATATTAAGCAATTAAATTTTTATTTTTAGTTAATTTAAACATGCAAGGTTAGGTGATAGCAATAATTAACAATTCAGCTCATTTTTATTTATTTTCATATATGAGACTATGTGATGAACAAATCGAACAAGTAGTTCATGTTATTATTTCAATTGATTATTTAAACATGCTAAAAAGGTGATAGAAATAATAACCACAAAAAATACTAATCAATTAAATAAAGATAAGTCGAGGAGACAAAAATAGACAAATAGATAAGCCAATAAATTTCTTATTTTTATTTAAGTTACCCCAAATAAATTACTAAACAATTAAGATTACTTTAATTATTTATTATTTGAGGATACGATCTATGTGATAAACAATTATTGCAAATATTAAGCAATTAATAAATAGATAAACGAAAGACATAATATGCACAAAAGGTATAGAAGATAGCTAGATTTTATTATGTTACACCAAAAAAGAATAATATGTTTAAAAGTAAAGTTTTGAAAAATTGAGCAAGTTTTGAATAGAAATTTTTATTTTAAAAAAATGTTTGTTTCTTTATAGGGATGATGCCACGATATTGTTAATCGCGCTCCTCCACCTTAGCAACAACTTTGTTTTGAGGTCGGTCTTACAAAAAATAATAAAAGTTTATATTTTTGCAAATGATTTAAAAGATTCAGTTTGCATATAGGCACATAAATATTTACATATAAATACACATAATTCCTTTTGAAATTCATGGGTAGGTGGTACTTTCGGGGACGCGTCGATTTAATTTAAAAATTGGAACTAGACCTCATAATTGCTTTGACTTTCCCACTAACGACAGGTTAGGAGATAGTGCTTATAATTTATTTTTTTTAAAAGTAAACAATGTCATAATCAATCCAAAATTTTAAAGGAGGATTGAACAATGACTTTTAAAAAAGTTGCAAAACTTTGTAAAAAGAAAAACTAGTAGAACATTAATGTAGTAAATTTATTAAATGCAAAGATTTTACTATGAAATATATTTAAAAGACAAGTAATTTGTTAAATGCATGAAATGATTTTAATTTATTATCATTATTATTTTAAGAAAACAACATATTGCATCATAAGTGCGGAAATCTTGAAAAGGTCAAATTGATAATATTAGCTAATTTAAAAGGAGATAAAAATATGCACAACAAATTTTATTGGAGTGTGTATGCTAAAAATTTATTTACAAACCTACAAACATGATTTCTAGGTGTTCAAAACGGAGTAACACATAAAGGCATGATTTTGTAAATCTAAATGATATGAACATTTTAATCCTTAGGCATGGTTTCTACGTGATAAGACATGCTGAAAAATAATTGACATACAAAGAGTTATTAACATCTAACCAATTAACCTACCAAAATTATTATATTGAATTTTAACATGCAAAAGTTATTAGAATCTAATTATTGTAAAACTCATTATTGAACTTGAAGTTGTTAAACAACATTAGGCATGTAGAAACCTTGTTAATTCGTAATACCTATAAACATGAGTTCTAGGTGAACATGTGGAAATTAGTAAGGTTTACATTAGCAATCATGACATCGATACTTTTACAAGGTTCACTTTCTCTTGTTAAGTTCATTAGCATGCTAAAAAAATTATTAACATATAAAAGCTAAGATCTAGGTTACTAACTTTATTAATGTTACAAGCTCCCATTGATTCAAACTAATTAAACAATGCAAACAAATAATTGATTTTAAATAGACTATTTGGGTGATTCCAATATGTTGTCTATTCTAATGGCATTGGTAATAGACGGAAAATTTATATCAATCACATAGTAAAAAAACATAATAAGCAAAGAAAACAATTAGTATGTATATATTGCCCCCTCCCCTTATAGCCAATCCCCCAAATCTTATATCATATATGAGAGCTTCAGTGTTATACGAATATTACAAAAAAAGGTTAAATAAATACATAATAAATATATTCAAATATGAATTAGACAAATGATCTCTCTTCTTCAACTTGAACTTCAAGTTTGAAACCTGTCAAAGCAATCACATAACTACACAAGTAATCAAATTTATTTTAGACAAGATGAGACACATATGCAATTATTTAACAACTTATACATAACAAAAAGGAATAGAACAATGAGCTTACACAAATGTACGAATACAAAAAAAAAAATGTAAATACTAATTAAGAATACTAACCGGTTAAGAAGATTAGGAATGGTAGCAATGAAAACAAGCTGATCCAACCGGGATGGATCTCCGTCTAAAAACGACCCCAAAGCCTCTGAACTACGTTGGAGCTCGTTGTTCGCTGGTGTTGTTGTTTCGTCGGTGGTGTGGGCTGTTGTCGTTTGCCATTTCGCCCCTAATTTGCTGCTCTACCTCGCAGTTGTTGCTTCCCTTGCCGGCTGGTGCTGCTGCCTTTGCCGTAAGAAGTAGAAAATGAGAAGAGAGGAAGAGCAGAAGACTCGTTGCTTCTAGCGGAGAGAGGAGAGAAAGGGGAAGAGGCGAGGAGAGAGAGACGGTCGATGGTCGGAGAAAGAGAAGAGGGAGAAGAGAGAGGCGAGGGGGGAAGAGAGGAGAAGACCAAAAGAAAGAGAGAGAGAGAGGACACTGCCTCCGGTGGCTTTTGCCGAAAAAAGGCGAAGAGAGGGGAGGAGGGAAGAGACGGGAAGGGGGGAGGGAAGTAGAAGAAGAGGGAGAGAGGGAAGAGAAAGGAGGATAAGAGAGGGAGAGCGACGGGAGAAGAGGAGGAAGCGGGGGGAGAGGGATGGCTGAAGAGGGAGAAGAAGGGGGTGGCGGCTGGAGAGAGGGGAGGAAGAGAAGGAGATGAAAAAAAACGTTTTAGGTTTTGGGGTCTTTTGGTGTTGAAGAAAGAGAATAGGAGATTTAATCACAACTGTTAGATTAGATAGAGATGGAGGGTTAGGATTCGATCTAGGATTTATTTTTAAGATGGATGGATGAGATGAAGTCTTAATATTAGATGGGACAAGATATGGAATGGCTAAAAATGCAATTAAATTGGATAGAATTGAAATGAAAGAGGGGTTATGATTGAAATAAAATTTAATTGGAGTAGCTAGAATTGAAAGAAATTATAATAGAATAGGCTAGAATTTAAATAGTTTTAAGGAAAGTGTAGGAATTACTATTTAATTAAAATACTACATATATTAAAATATTTTTATACAATTGAAAATTATTTAAATTTTAAAATATTTGAAATTCATTAATAATTTTAAAATATTATAATAATATTTAAGATAATTTTATAAAGTAAACGATACTAAAATATATAATTTGAGAATAATCGAATAAAACTTTAAACTTTTAAATACGCATTTAATTGAATAGTATTCCTAAAAATATGGTTAAAGGTCGGTCAAAATTGAGTGTCAACACCTAAATTGTTCTAGATCTTGTTGAATTGCTCTTGTATGGTTTAATCCACTTCTAGTGGAGGTGCTTACTTCTTGTTCTTATTTGATTGTGATCTTGATGTCTCTATGATGTGAATTGAAGGTTGGTTATGATGTTATGTCGAAGATAGGTATATTGTTGAGTGGTGATATGATTATAAGATGAACTTGTATAAAGCTATGTGATAATGTGAGTGAAAACATGTTTCCTTTGTTGGTATGTGATGATTATAGACTATGAAGAGTCTCTATATGTTGATATGGTGTCTTGTTTAGGTAGACCTAGTTGTCCCTACTTAATACATGAATGATAAATGAGGTGTTCTAAGCTTTCGTGTAATATATTTCTTATGTAATCTTTTAGTATAGTTATGATATGCCAACTCAGGGTTAACTTGGGGTCGTGATCCTAGGTCCCGTGTTTACTCTAGGGGGTAGCCTCAGTTGTCCTTTTTGTAATTCGATACTTGAAAGCAATTTTTTTAAAAAAATATTACCCAAACACAACTTGCTTATGAAAAACACTTTTCAAATGAAATACCCGAAGACAAATTGGTTTTCTTTTTTCAAAAGCACTTTTTTAAAAAGTCGATTTTTTTAAAAAAAATAAAGTGCTTCTAAAAATAAGTTAGTTTTTAGCAGCAATATCAAACAGAGTCTAAGTCTAATAAGTATTGATAAAACGACTAAATATTAAAGAAAAACTAAAATTAGGTTATGTATTTTAGTTGTACCAATGTAAGACTAAAGAATAGATATTCAACATTATTGTAATTCTTAGTGTTGAATTAATTCTTTTTTGTTAGGATTAGTATTGATTTGATTTTCAGCTGAGTTTCATTGTAGTTAGTTATATCTATGAACTAAAACCTTTATTGAACTATTCAAAATTTTAAGTCAATTGAAATAATATATTAAACATAAAATCTATGACAAATATAAGAATATTTATAATTATGTCAACATAGATTTTTTATGTAGAAAGTAAATTTTAAAAAATTATATATAATAATAAGTTCCTGGTTTGGTCTCGGGATGACTTAAAAAATTTAAAACCAAATCAATATTCAAATATAGTCGAATTTTTTTTCGATCTGACTAGATTTTCGATTTGATGTGATTTTCAGTTCGATTTTATTTACCCTTACCAGATATGTGAGCGAGGTACAAGAATAACAATCAATATTTATTTATGTATCTCAAATACATACAAATTCACTTAAATACAATACATTTACAGTGAAACACCCCCCCCCCCTCTTTTCCCTAGGTTTTAAAGTGGAAAAACTACTTATTGCAGTTGGATGTAGTGAACAAAAATCAAATGAGACAAAACTGCGCTAGGGCCTACGGCCAAAGTCATGGTGGATTTGATGGCAACTTTGTACATCTCGTATTGACAATAACTATTATGGTATTATTTTTATTTAATTACTTAAATAAGTAAAAATGCTACCAATGGTTGCACTTGAGTAGAATTTTACACAACAAAAATTATTTTAATGCAATATTAAGTTTGTAAGAGAATAACATATTTTTCTTTTTAGTTTATTTCAGAAAGAATAATTTTTTTTTGGTAATACTTCAAATTTAACTTTCCTCGTAATATGTTTTAGACTGTAAAATTAAAAAGTATTTTTGTACATTTTACATGACTTTAATTTAAAATTATAAGATCTGAAATTCTTTATTTTTTCTCAATTAAACTTTGTGTCAAATAAAAACAGATCATTCTTTTTTAAAACATAGGACTAACAACTTTCAAATGACATAAATTACACAAACTTTAGAAGTTCATTGAAATAAATAACAAAATTACCAACAATAATATATATTTCATCTTTAATGTCATTCATATTTTCTTTTCATACAAAGAAATTTATGTTAACTTTGCAATGTTAAATATAAACTAGCCTTTATGCCTTGAGATATATAGGAAGTCCTGAACAAAACATAAAATATTGGTGAAGCCTTTCACATTAAATCCATTGGTAGATACAATATCTAAATATGATATACACCCAAACAAAATAACTTAACACATTTTGAAAATGCAATATTGTACACCAAAATAAATGAGATCTAAATTGGAGAAAAAATTAATTAATTAATTATATCTTGATTTTATAAATAATAATTACTTTAAACCAAAGTGACAAATATATAGAATCCTAATGAATACCATTTATTGAATCTAACCTATTACTGCTACAAACTTTTCATCAAAATTTACCAAATTCTGTGGGTTACCCGCTAAAGGGTTGAGTGAAGTGAATATTGTTCTTTCTTTAGACAAAGATTTTGACTTTTAATTCTGAATATAAAAAAAAAATTTAGTAGAATTTTTTCCTAAAATGAGTCATGCTGCTCTAATGCGAGTACAAGACACCAAAAAAATTAAAAAAATTGTGGGTACTCAATAGGTGGGTGGTAGGAAAAGATACTCTGTTTTGTTGTTTCACAAAACCACAAAAACACAGGATTATGAATCATTATATGGTCATATATGAAACAATAGAATGGATTGCTTGTTATTGGCCAGCAATTTTCTAAATTTCACAATTAACCCCTCAACATCCTATTTTTTTTAAAGATAACTCCCATTCGAATTATGTATACTGTGAATCTGTTTAGAATATTATCAATAATTGCATCACATGTTTTGAGTTTACCTTTACTTTGTTAATGATAGAAAACTGCGTACTCTTTCATTGTTCACTATATTAAAAATAAATATTTATTTTTAAATTTAAAATATAATTTATATTTTTATATCTTTTTTATCTTTATTGTTAAGTTTTATAATTTTCCAATTCATTTTGCCAACATTTATAATAAATAATAATTAGAAGTAAAATAATAAAATTATAATTTTATTTATATTATGTCAAATATAAATAAATAAATATTGACCTAAACAGTAATATAAATGAGTTTGTAGTATTGTGAATGCCCAAAAATTTAGGTGTCACTTTGTAGTATTTATTTGGTGAAACTCCAAAGTTTTCCTACTATTTAATATATAAACAATTAAATGCAAGAAGTTTAGGTAAAACTCCACAGCCATCAATATAATATACGATTCGACTAGAAAACAATAAGATATTTACTAGTAGCATGAGCATGAGTTCTACTTGTCACTTTGTTAAATGGTTTTACCACTTTAAAAGGTCACTTTGTTGATTTTACAATTTGTGACCGTTAATTAATTCCCTTAAACTATAATATTTTTTAATTAAAATTAAGGGCATATACCATTGAGGATTTAACACCAATCCATTTACACTAATTTGGGTCTACGTAATTAATTTATGCCAAAATTGTTGTATGCATTTTGACTTGAAAATTGAGATATGGGTTCCCCACTACCTCCACTATTATAAATAACGAATAAAAAATAAAGAACCTCACATATTATACATGCCTATATATACTCCCTTAGTTTTTCGCATACATCAACAAAACAGCGCAAGTCACACAAAGAACATTTCTTGTGTTATTTGTTAGAAAGAAAAAAAAAGATATGGAGTTGTTGTATGTCTGTCTTGTTTGTGTATTTGTTTTTTTGGTTTCCCTGTTGCTCTTGTACAAGAAGAAATCCGGAGAAGGGCTTCCTCCGGGTAAAACTGGGTGGCCTGTATTTGGAGAGAGCCTCGAGTTTCTGTCGAGTGGTTGGAAAGGCCACCCTGAAAAATTCATCTTTGATCGTGTGGCTAAGTACTCATCTAGTGTGTTCAAAACTCACCTTCTAGGTGAAGAAGCTGCGGTTTTTTGTGGTGCATCAGGCAATAAATTCTTATTTTCAAACGAAAACAAGTTAGTACAAGCATGGTGGCCAAATTCAGTGAACAAAGTGTTCCCATCTTCAACACAAACTTCTTCGAAAGAAGAAGCAATTAAAATGAGAAAAATGCTCCCTAATTTTTTCAAACCTGAAGCATTGCAACGTTACGTTGGTATTATGGACCACATAACCCAACGTCACTTTGCTTCGGGATGGGAAAATAAAGAGCAAGTTGTGGTTTTCCCATTAACAAAACGTTACACTTTTTGGTTAGCGTGTAGATTGTTTTTAAGCGTGGAGGATCCTAAGCATGTAGCAAAATTTGCTGACCCATTTGATGTTTTGGCTTCTGGATTGATTTCAATACCTATAGATTTGCCTGGAACACCGTTCAATCGCGCAATTAAGGCTTCAAATTTTATAAGGAAAGAGCTAGTGAGGATTATAAAACAAAGGAAGATTGATTTAGGTGAGGGGATAGCATCATCAACACAAGATATATTGTCACATATGTTGTTAACATGTGATGAAAATGGGAAATTTTTGGGGGACTTGGATATTGCTGATAAAATACTAGGCTTGTTGATTGGTGGACATGATACTGCTAGTTCTGCTTGTTCTTTCATTGTTAAGTATCTTGCTGAGCTTCCACACATTTATCAACGAGTTTACACAGGTAACTAATTAATGTGCTTTAATTTCACATCAAGCTACCACGCACCATGATTTGTATTATATTAATTTATTTATTTTGTTATATATAGAGCAAATGGAGATAGCAAAATCAAAGGGTCCGGGGGAATTATTGAGGTGGGAAGACATCCAAAAGATGAAATATTCATGGAATGTGGCATGTGAAGTTTTAAGACTTGCACCACCTCTCCAAGGTGCTTTTAGGGAAGCCCTTTCTGATTTCATGTTCAATGGTTTCTATATACCTAAAGGATGGAAGGTAATTAAGAAAATGATTGTATAAACATTGGATCGAATGATAAGTTTGATGATTAATAATAATAAATATTTATATTTATACGTATGTAGATTTATTGGAGTGCAAATTCTACACATAAGAGAGAAGAATTTTTTCCAGATCCAGAAAAATTTGACCCATCAAGATTTGAAGGAAGCGGACCAGCTCCATACACATTTGTACCTTTTGGTGGAGGACCAAGAATGTGTCCAGGAAAAGAATATGCTCGTTTAGAAATTCTTGTTTTCATGCACCATCTTGTTAAAAGGTTCAAGTTTGAAAAAATTATTCCACATGAGAAAATCATAGTCAATCCAATGCCCATTCCCGCCAACGGGCTCCCCCTTCGACTCTACCCTCACCACCACAACCCATGATTCACCACCAACAAATTTATTTTATTTCTATTTCTATTTTACATGTGTCTTCACTAATAATAATAAATTTGTTTTCCTTCAATATTCTCCATCATCATTCTATAATAACAAACTTATTTACTATTCCCTTCTGCCATATTTCTCACTTGTCTAAACTCATCTTAAATATATATCAATAAGCCTTTGATAATTTGTATAACCATTTTAATCATCATAACATCAAAATCAAATTCAGAGCTGTATTTAAGATTTTAAAATGATGGATGTATTATTATAGAAATGTGAATCTAATTGATTTGACATTTATGTTCTTATTATAGAAAATATTTAAAAATTTAAAATTATAGGTCCAAAATTGAAATATTTAATTAATTGAAACACCAAAAGTGCTATCAATAACCTCTTTAAGAGGTGTTGCGCAATTTTAGAAAACTTTCTAACTTCTCTGAGCAATGGCGGAGCCAGGATATTCGCCAAGGGTGTTCATATTTTAGGACAAGTAAAAAAAATAAACATTGCTAGTCATCTATTTGGTTGAAATTTTCATCTTGACGTAGTTGATTTTGATTTTGAGACGCCAAACTTGTTTTGGCTGCTCTAAAAAAATATTTCTCCAAACTAATTGAACTTCAAGTATACCAAACTTATTAAAATTCATCCACAATACACCAAATAGTTGATCCATACTCAAATAAATAAAGTAGCTTTTAAAAGAAAAATTTAAGATGAGTCTTTCAACACATGATTAGAAAAAACTAAACTAAAGGAAAAAAAGATTTAAGAAATACCTTTTCACACTTTAATGGCGGTTGAGGAAAAAATATACAATGATTAAAGCTTCCAATTTCATAAAACATGTAAATATGTATGAAAGTTGAGAAGAGAGAAAGGCAAAGATTAAGTTGTAAAGGGTTTTGGGAGAAGAAGAGAAAATTAAAAGGAAAAGACAACTATATTTAACTATATTTAAAAAATATTAAGAAAAGTCAAATTGTACCTTTTGTTTCCTTTTATTTTTCTTAACTTAAAAAAGGTAACGTTTGTACTTTTTCTTAAGAGAAGAACGGACCAAATATTTAATAAATGAAATGTTCAATCTCAGGCTAAATTTTGTCTTTTCTAAGAGAAAAATGGAATAATGAAAAAGAAATAAAGATAATGCCAACACTTGTGTTGGAACCCGCGACGCTAAGGCAACTTTGTACGGCCTTAACCACTGGGTTGTCAACCTTTATTGTGTCAAGGTTGTTCAACATTTAGTATATATTCAAAAACATCGATATTTAGTATCTATACACGGAAAAATTTTCCGACGAAGGTTGTTCATCTCACCAACCTTGCCATGTCATAGCTCCGCCCCTGTCTGTGAGTGATGCACCTTGTCATCATTGCGTTTTATGATATTTCGAGTGTGGATTCACACATCTACATTTAACAAAAAAATATAAAATGTAACACAACTATATATGATTTCACGAGTGTAGCATGAATTCACATGAACCCGGTGACCCCCTCTTGCATATTGCTTATGCCTCTGAACATCATGATTGAGGCACCACTTCAAATTAATTGTGAGAGCTTCAATCGTACTGGAATTGATTACGACAAAAACAACTTTTAGCGCCAATGAAAATTCACTCTAACAAAAAGTACTAATGTCTTTATCGACATCAGTAAATTGTCTTTATATTCATTATTGTTACATATTTTAGGGACATTTTATCAAAAATATTAATTTCTTTTAAAAATATATATTATCAATAATTAAACTATTACCATTAAAAACGATGTTTATGTAACTACAATTATCAAAATAGGCAAAAAAAAATCGTGATCTAAGGGTACCTCCTCTTGCAATGTCAGGTTACCTTTTCTCCAACCATCAACATTATGTTGTTAGAATTTGTGCAAAGACTACTGATACTATTGATATAGAATATATGGGCAGGGTGAGGCGGGTTAAAAGATGGAAAAAATTATCATGTGAGGAGGAGTGAAATGAATTTTAATTTTTGTGAGTTTAGCCTAATCTATCTTATTTTTGTCCCACACTGTCTTATTATCATCCCTAAATGTGGGCTATTGGGTTATGACACAAGTCAAAAACTAATATCTCTTGTCCACTTACAAATAAATATCTAAAAATAAAAACTTCTTGTAAAAATACATGATAAAATTAGAAAAATAAATATTATAAATGAAATCCGAAAACCAGTTCTCTTGTCTAAAATTGTGTTATCATTCATAAGTTTCACGTAGTGAGACTCCAATAAACTTCTTACTAAGTGATGCTCTACAATGATGTGTGGTCAATGGAGCAAGTTTTTCTTTAATTTAATTTTTCACCTGATGGCTGAAGCCCTCATTGAAGCCAAACTATATAAAGTATCTTTCACGAGAATTCCTATTATATATTCACATGATTTCAAGGAACAATCTTTCTTCTACATCATGTATGTTGGGTTTAGGCCTTTTTTCCTTCCTATGTGGATGAATAAAAGTCCAAGGTTTTGGGTCTTCCACCCTTTCCTTTTTGAATATTAGCCCAAATTTAACAAGCCTAGCTTTGCCCATTGTTGACACCCAATTTTGACCCTCCCTGATAGGAATTAATTAAGGGATTTCTTAATTCTGAACGATTTTGAAATAATTCAATTTTATAAAGTTTAAAATTTTTTTTGAGTTATTCTAAATTTATCTTACCGTTACTTTTTTTTATAATTTTAGGAAATACATATGATTCGCGTAGTTACGAAATTATACATAATTAACATTTTTATGAGTATTCAAAATTGTTTTAAAAAAAAATTTAGTTTTGTTTAGAGTTTGTCAACTATTTTAGTTTCATGATAGCCTATATTTTAAATTATCTAGTTTTTAAGTAGTTTAAGTATTTTATTTCGTCAAGATTAAGAGGTTCGATAATTGATTCGTATTATTCATCTTGTTTAACGCTTGGACAATATTTACTTGGGCCGTCTTTCTCTTTTGTAGACAGCCCATAACTTTCCAACTAAATTCCCATCCAACTTGACCCAACCCAGCAGAAAAATTCTCATCTGCCTAATACCCTTCCTAATTAACACACCAAATAACCCGACCCAAGCGCTAGAAAACTCAGCCCAATTCCCTTTCCCACTACAAATTTGCTCGACCCAACCCCTTCTCGTTCTCCAAAAGGAAAACCAAACAAAATCCCCAGAAGCAGCACGCAACTTTCCTCGTACAAAAGCGCTTCCAGTCCTGCGCCTCTGCAACTCGTCCCTGCTCGCGTGGATTGGCGCCACGTCGAGTGCAAAGACGAGCGAAGTCGATCCCAGCCGCCCCTTTGATTTGTTTTTCTGGATTCCATGAGATTTGGTCTGATTTCCAGTAAAAATCCAGCCGTTCCTTGTCCTTGGGAGAAAATTTGAATTGAGAGTGGAGGAAGTTCCGATTTTACCCTTCAGCTTTCCCCCCTAAAAGTCCGATTTCAAGCCCTAATTTCCCGATATAAAAAGCTCTCTTCTACCTTTTGGAAGGTGGGGGGGGAGTCGATTTATATATATGGAAAACAGTTTACAAAAAAAAGAAGAAGAGAAAAACGCAAATACAAATACACATAAATACCTTCGAAAAGAGATAGGAGAACGGTTTGGTTTTCTTTTTGGTTTCGTTCATAGGGGTCTGGAAGTTTTGCTCTTTCATGGTGGATAGGTAGGAGTCACTTTCGAACTCGTTGCCCTATTTTGCTGCTCTGAAGAAAGTAAGAATTTTGTTGTATTTTGTTTTATTCAATTCCTAGTCATTCTATAGGTTTCGTCTAGATTCTTTCTGTGTCTTAGTCATTACATGTTAGCGTATATCAATGATAGACAATTCCTGTGTTATTTTTTGAGATTTTGTTACTGTTGATATTGAAATGCAATAGAGCTTTCAGTTTCTTCTCCTTGCTTGCTCTAGCAGTTTCCTTTGTGGTGCTGTTTTGCTTTTGCTTTTGCTTAGACCATGAGTTGAGAATCAGCTCCTGCTAGTTTTTATATATATATATATATATATATATATATATATATATATAAATTTTTTTCTCTTAGCCCGTCTTTCTGCCTAGCTCATCAAATTACTTGGAACATGAATCTGTTGGTAGTGATTTCCCATATGCACAACATGTTGATTGTTTCTTTTGTGTGAGGTCAATTTCTAGTAGTTTGGTTGCATGTTATGAAGTCTTCGTACTAGTCTACTATAAATAAAGAATGATATTATGCCTAGTAGATTTCCGTTAGTGTGTGAGTGAGATCTAGCGGATCACATATCAAGCTCCATCTCACCTATGTTAAAAATGTCATGATCTGTCTTAGTGTTAACTGTGAAAGCTTTACTCCTAAATTAGTAAAAGTTTATCCTCTCTGTTAAGTCGAGTTTGTGGGTCAGTTTGTCGACCACAAAAAAGAATTGATCCTTATTTAGCTTTTGTTTTATCATGATCTAGCAAAAAATAATTTTTTTAAAAATAATATATATATATATATATATATATATATATAAAATAATTTTGTGTTCTAGAGAAAAATTTAAATCTTTTTCAGACTCTATTAGTCTAATTTACTTTACTGTGAGACTAGAATATTCTTGGATGTCATTTGAAGAGGAAAGATTATGTGTTTAACAATTCTTTACCAATTTGACGTCAACTGTAGCTTATTGGAGTCGTATGTTCGGCATGTCAGTTTTTTACTTTTTTCTTTTTTTTTTCTTTCTTTGTTGAAGTTATTATGTTAAAAGTGTTTTTCATACAAACCCATTTTCCCTTATTAATTATCATGAGTATTACTTATGTATTTTATTTATTTTTGCCGCATGTGAATCCAATCGAGTCCTCTGGACCCCATTTTGTCTTTGCATTTGGAGAGAGAGCCGTAAATGCTTAAACTCTGCCTTCATCGAGTCAAACCCGTAAGCACCGTAGAACAGGTCCCGTAGTCAGAGAAAATTAAAAAAGAATCAAGAAGTTAATGACTTTGGGCCAAGAAATCCAAAATTATTTCGTTTGAAATTTTGTATTACGTTATCTTTGGGCCTAAGCCATTGTCATTTTCTTTTATGTATTTTTTATTGTCTGATTAGCCTAAGAGAGGTACAACTAATATGGGTTAAAAACCCAAAACAAATGGGTCCAAATACCGGTCCAGACGGATAGAAACCGGATTTAGACCCAACTCTCTCTCTCTCTCTCTCTCTCTCTCTACAAAACTTATTTCCTTATTTGTCGATATATATCATTAGTTTAGGGTTAAAAAACTTCAAGTCCCCGCAAGATGTCACCTCATTTTAATCGTTTAGTTAAATCAAACAAGTAAACGAGCTTAAAAAATAAATTTTGCAAATCTCGCTTAGATAATAATTAATATTTCTCAAACAATTCTAAATAATTTTTATCTCAAATTTTAAGTTAGATCATTTTATCCAAAAAAATATTTTTATCTCAAATTTTAAGTTAGATCATTTTAGCCAAAAACAAGTTAGTTTTTGGATAATCACGATTTAGTGAATATTTTAGGTACCATAAGAACCTTCCTAAAGTATAAATATGAATCCCTGAAACCCC
>NC_028641.1:34878214-34914174 GCF_001406875.1 Solanum pennellii
CCCCCCCTTTATGTTTTCAAAATGATTTCCTGTTTTAAGTCTTTTGAAAATCGAGTTTTTCTTGATTTTTCTTAAAAATTAAGTGGCAACTCTAAAAGAAAAACATTATAAAAATACTCTTTCCGAATTAAAATAGAATGGCTACTCCGCTGTGGACTTTGAAGGATTCTAACCTTAAAACTAACATGTTTTGACAATGTGAAATTAATTGTTTGTTTATTTACCGCTTTATTAAAATGTTGCACTTTCATGACATAACATCTTCCGTCAAACGATGATTATCTTTATTTATAACTTATACGACGATTATGTGGGTTCACGGTCCTTCGTTAATCAAATTCTTTCTCGGGGCACCCTTACGAATGTAGTTGGCTACTTGATAGTCAATGGTCGTTAACTGTTCCAGCCTAAGTTGTCCGCTTGGGTCACCCTTTCCAGTATAAATAAAAGTCACTCCTAGTCAAACTAAGATATAGTGAAACCGAATCCCGAAAGCAGCGCATTGTCCTAAGATGACCCAACACCCAAGGAGTGTTGGGCCCATCAGAAAGACCACCATGAGTCCAAAGAGCCCACGGCTCGATCGGACGATCACACTTATATGCTATTTGAAGGATGTTTGCGTATTTAACGGATTGTTGTGTCTTGGGGGTGGCAACTAACTATTTATATGTTTTTGTAGATGTCGAATCAATTCCTAAGTTTAAAAAATGGTCACCTAAACGCCCGATATACTTCGTGTGTGGTGTAACAACCTCAAAGATTGTCAAAAGAGAGAGATCTTGATTAACTTGGGCCACCTACCTTCGATAATGAACTTTAAGGTTTTGGCCCTTGTTTATCAAGGTAATTACTCAGTTCTTAGACGACAAAATGATGGTTTTCTTATTTGGAAAAATGTCGAAATAACACCAACAATATAGGAAATAAAAGATTGTTTGGATTCCATAGGAAAATGTGGCAAGAGGAAAAATTATCTAGATCATCACATCCTACTACCGGATAGGCCGACTAGTCTAAAACTGAAGGACATGTTATTGCTAGTGGGGCGGAATGGTTGGATACTCAAAGAGTACCATCAATGAGATTCTTGGAAAGGTGAGGACATGATAGTTGTTTCATAAAAATTTCCAAAGGAGTTACACAATCTTAGAACTATGAGACAGAGTCAAACTATCGCGTTCTCAACATGCCTCTTAGGAACGATTGTATTCCCTCGGGATGAGGGAAATTATACCGATACGCAGATTGTGATGGTTGTAGACGCTATCTTCAGTGGGATTGGTAAAGAAGAAGAAGCAAAGAAGCACTACAATTTGGCCCCAATTATTATGGCTGACATCTATCAGTCACTGAGTTTGTGTAAGAACGAATTCCCATTTTCCAAGTGTGTAACATTTTTCTTCAGCGTTGGATGACTGAACATCTGTGTAAAAATGACGGCACCCAACAACAGGATCTGTCCAAGCCGACCCAGACGACTCCCCTTGACAACTACGAGTTTCATCTAAACATCCGCAAGTTCCCAATTCACATCAGAAGGGATGTATGGCAAAAGTATTCTATGACCTGAGAGAAGGAGACATACAGTGGATGTTCCAAAACATTATGTCAGAGAAGATAGCGACTCGTGGGGCAAAACTTCCTTTTTTGGTCCTTCCCTGCATCAGAGGAATGCGACCATACAATCCAAGTAGGGTCATGCGGCAATTAGGAAGAAGACAAATCATACCTGTCCAAGGGGATACTAGCCCCTTCATCCTTGATTACAACGGGTGTGTTAAGATACCTTTCGCCAAAACCATCCTCCAGGAATGGGCCGGGTGGGTCAACATGAAAGGAAGGATTCCTGAAAACTGGTACAAAGGCGGGTATGTTGATGAATACAAAATATGGGTGCAGAATGATTTGCGTGGAGTAGTGAACTCGACACCACACGTGGGTCGAGAAATTGAAGATTTCCAGATAAGGCTCCAAATCAAGACCTATCATTTTAAGCAGGAGTGGGACCAAAGGAAACAAGAATTTCGATGAAGAGAGCAAGAGTGCCAATCCAGAAAATTTGAAAGCCATAGGGCCTTAGCTCTGATGTCACAAGAGTTAACCGATACGAGGTCCTATTTGATGCGTCTAGATACAACCCTGGATGAGCAGATCAGAACTCTCCGAGCCATGCTTCCATCTTCCAAAGCTGTGTTTGCTGAGCCGTACGTGGTAACAAGCAAGTACATCATCCGCGAAGAGGTAGAAAAAGCAAGAGCAGGAGAAAGACCTTCAACCTTCTAATTCCCCTGCGTGGGATTATTTTCTATTCGTATTTGCAATGTGTTCCCTTCCCGCAAAATGTATTTCCATTTTGATTCAAAATCTCTAAAAAATTCTATAATTATTTGTGAAGCTTATTTTGGGGGGTGCAACAATCTGTTTCAAATGATACCATACATCCTTAGAATTGCTAGGCCTACCCTTGGCACAAAAGGTTCACAAGCATACTTAGGACGCAATATTTTTCTGTATACTTGTATGCTATGTTTATTCAAATAAGGACATCGTTAACCCACTCCTTTCCATATATTTCTGAAAATATATACAGAAGTAATTACTACAAAGTTCGACCAAATTTTCCGAGTCTTGAGTTTGTCAAACAAAACCAAATCTTATCACCAAATTCTAAAACATTATTCTACCATCTTAGGAAAGGTGAGATCACAGCTTGGGAGAAGGTAAGAATATTAAGATAGAACCCATTGGAGAAGAGTTTCAGAGGAATATAGAACAAATCATGCAACAAATTTGATAGGTTAGAGAAGGACTCAGGGTCGAAATTTTCACGGCACTCTACAAAGCTGCAACTATGATGCTGGATGAGGATTTAGCATCTAAGATGAAGAAAAAGAAAGACATCGAGATCGAAATGGTGGAATTGGGGAGGAAGTTGGATATGTTTCGATAGAAGATTCAGGAAAGGGAAGCAAGAGAAACAGAGATTAATTTAGCCACCGCAGATACGCTAACAAGAAACGCAACACTTGACGAGGAATTGACGGCTGAGATGGAAGGATTCACGATCATGAAGGAAAAAATGACCGAAGTGCAGAGGAAAAACAAAGCTTTCCACAAGGACATGATTGCCAAACTTCAGAAGATGCATGGGAAATACTCTATCCGCGACCAAGAGGATACTATTGGTCCCGATGACACCCACCTTGGAGAAACTAGGGAAGATATCAACGAAGAAATCGTCTACATACCTCCATTCCTGGGCCGTATAAGTGACAAGCGGACCTCCCTCCCAACTTATGAGCCGACACATAGTGTGGGAGCGAAGGTTGTGTCGTGCGCTCGTTTGTACGAGTATCTTAAGTGGAAACCTTATGAGGGAATAACTTCAATCTTTGGGCATGAAAACTCTTCAAAGGTGTGTTCCTTCCACTAAAACTAGCGAGGGCACACTATTGAAGAATGTATGCAGCTAAAGGCAATAATCTGCCACAAGATCGATGTTTGGAACATCCCGCACATGTGGGGTGATAATACCGTGCTCACATATGACCAGCCGGAGCCAATTGAGCACACCCGATTTATTTGTCATTATTTCACACCGTTCAGAAAGTCATTGCTGCAAATCTATAGTGATTTAGTTTAGAATGGGGTCTTAGCCTCTATCAACGAGGATGACAGAGGTCTCGATCCGTGGGGGCAGAAATATGGAAACCTTGTGCTTATTATAATGCTACAGATCACATCCTCTTAAGGTGCCTTAGTTTTCGCTACGACGTAGAACCCTTTTCTCAACTTGGGAAAGATTCGAGTCGAGTTTTTTCCCCATGACCGATGCAGTAACGAGAAGAAGAATGTTCGATATGGAGCCACCATTTATCTTTTAAAGCTCTGTTGTTATTTTTTAATTTCCTTGTAATCATAATGAATGAATGAAAACAAGTATTCCTTTTGTACCCGAACTACGTAGGGCCTGAATTTTCATGTGAGATACGTAGGTAGCCTTTCAAGGTTCGACCTTATCTTTCAAAAATTTCATTCTCCCCCCTTTCATTCTACAAGGAAATGTGAGGCTTAGATCGACGGAAGTCAAAGAGATGCAGCAAGAAGACCTTAGCTCAACGTGATTTAACCTTCCTGAGATTATCCCAAATCAAAACGAGCAAACCCCTGCTCGTTCAAAAAATCAATTTTCCTTTACTCGTGGGTTAAAATATCCTAAGACAAAGCAACTTTTGTGTGTTTATCTGGTCTCTATGTGATATCCTGCATTACGTACTCTGAACTCAAACTAACAAATTGCACTTTGAGTTGTTTTCCTCTACATGTACTTATAAACTGGTCTGTGTTGATTAACTGGCTGATCATCCCTACTTCACTAGATCCAAAGGGCCTGCAGATTCCTTTCCCAGCCAAAGTTTAGATAAGGGAAAAGCAGTAATGGGGGACAACAACGAAAAAATTAGTCTTACTGACGTTGTGGTAGCTCAACCCACCACAGTGGATCCCTCAATAATTGACTTGACTACACAAAATCCTCAGTATGCCTCAGCATCCTACAAAACCTCACCACCTCCTCAAAACCCCAATCCTCAAATACCACCTCCCCCTCAAAACGCCCATCAGCAAACCACTCCACTCCCACAAAACCAAAATGCTTTTCATCCCCAAATATCTCTCCATTATCAAAATCATCATACTAACCCCCAAACCTTCCCACAAAATTAACAAACTACTCAAAACGTCCCATGTCCGTCCGTAGCTCCACCCCTACCCATAAAAACCACCTATCAAATTTTTGTCCCGAATGAGCATGACATGAATAGTTATGAGATTTACCATTATGAGGAGCGGGAAAGAAAGTGTAGGTCAAAAGAAGAGGCCGCAAAAATAGACATAAAGGAGGAGATCCGAAAAGCAATGAAGGAATTTCAGTGCATTCCTGACATCGCCGATTTGAACTACGAGAATTTATGCATTCATCTGAATCTAGACCTCCCTGGAGGGTTTAATATGCCAAAGTTTGACACTTTTGGAGGAACTAAGAATCCCTTATTGCACCTGAGGATTTACTGTGACCAACTCGTAGGAGTTGGGAGGGATGAAACTTTACTAATGCAGATTTTTAGCCGAAGTTTGAGTGGGGAAGCTTTGGAATGATTTACATCTCACGAGACCAGACAGTGGACCAGCTGGATGCTTTGGCTAAGGACTTCATTCAACGGTTTTGCTACAATGTAGAGATCGTCCCTGATCATTATCCCTTAGAAAAGATGAAAAATAAATCCAACAAAATCTACAGAGAGTTTTCGTACAAGTGGCGCAAAGAAGCAGCTAAAGTACGACTTCCTATGTCCGAAAAAGAGATAGTTCAAGTGTTTGTGTGGGTGCAAGAGCCCGAATACGATGATAGAATCATGTTACTCGTTGGAGAAAAATTTGCTGAGATAGTCAAGGTTGGTGAGACTATCGAGGATGGGTTGAAAACTGGGAAGATTGCCCGTGTTGCTGCGTTGCCCGGATCATTGGGCTTGTTGAAAAAGAAAAGAAAAAACGTTTCTGCTGTCTGTTACGAGGGGAGGAAGACCCTTAGAAGACTATCATCCTACCAAGGTCGTCCTCGATCTTCATAGAATTCTTACCAGGCTTGCTATACGTAAGCTGGTTATCCAAATACTCCTCCTCCCATTTACCAAAATGCTACCTCCACATACAAAAATGCCCCCCTCCTACTTACAAAAATCCATCTCCTATTTACTAAAATTCTCCTCTACTTTACCAAATTCCATCCCCCATTAACTAAAACATTGCTCCTTATTGTGCCAATGTGCAATTAATCTATAGAGCACCCCCCAGTATATCAAGTTCAAGCTTCACTTTACCAAAATACCCCTCCGAGTCACCAAGCTCGATGGCCAAATTATCAAACAAATCCTTATCCAAGAAACCAAACTCCCTGTCCAAATAACCGGAATTATCAACAGATGCCTCTTCCCTAACAAGGCAACTATGATCACCCTCAACCTAGATTAGAGAAGAAGCCCCCTCTAAAAACTTTACCGCGATCGCAGAATGCCGAACAAAGCTGTAGAAGCGACTGGCTGCGGCTGGATACATTGACCCTGTGGGGCCCAAGTCGGCAGATACTAGTTCCAAATTCTACAGACCCGATCAAAGGTGTGCGTATCACTCCAACAGTGTTGGACATGATACTGAAGATTGTATCAACCTCAAACACAAGATTCAAGAATCGGTCGACCAAGAAGTGGTTTCACTTCAAATAGTCGCAGCCAATGTCAAAACCAATCCTTTGCCGAATTATGGAGGCGTCAATATCAACATGATAGAAACGGATGATGACTAGTGCACGACTAAGGCGATAAATCCAATTGTTCATGATGAGTTAAAAGGGGTTGTGGCCTTGCTAAGCATTAAGGAGAAAAAAAGTTTATCCTGACACCCCAAAGGCTGTTGCCTTTGTCCGAGTCCTCTGGATCCCATTTTGTCTATGCATTTCGAGAGAGAGTCGTAAATGTGTAAGCTACGCCTTCATCGAGACAAACCCGTAGAAGTCAAAGGCTTTGGCAAAGAAACCCAAAATTATTTCATTTTAAAATTTGTATTCTGTTATCTTTGGGCCTAAACTTTTCTTTTTAGTATTTTTAATTGTCTAATTACTCTAGGACATGTACAACTGATATTGGTCACAAACCCAAAACAGATGGGTCCAAATACCGGTCTAGGCGGACAGAAATCAGATTTGGACCCAACTCTCTCTCTCTCTCTCTCTCTCACTCTCTCTCTTTCTTTCACTTTACAACAGTTATTTCCTTATTTGTCGATATGTATCGTTAATTTAGGTTAAAAAAATTCAACTCCCCGCAAGATGTCACCTCATTTTAATCGTTTAGTTAAATCAATAAAGTAAACGAGCTTAAAAAATAGATTTTGCAAATCTCGCTTAGATAATAAATTAATAATTCTCAAACAATTCTAAATGATTCTTATCTCAAATTTTAAGTTAGATCATTTTAGCCAAAAAATAATTATATTTTATCTCAAATTTTAAGTTAGATCATTTTAGCCAAAAACAAGTTAGTTGTTGGATAATCACGATTTAGCGAATATTTTAGGTGCCGTAAGAACCTTCCTAGAGTATAAATATGAATCCCCGACTCCCCTTTTTATTTTCAATATGATTTCCTATTTTAAGTCTTTAGAAAACCGACTTTTTCTTGATTTTTTCTTAAAAAATTAAGTGGCGACTCTAAAAGTCAAAAACTTTATAAAATTATTATTTCTGAAATAAAATAGAATGACGATTCCACAGGGGACTTTGAAGGATTCTAACCTTAAAACTAACATATTTTGGCTATGTGAAATTAACTATATTATTGTTTTTTACCACTTTTTTAAGTTGTTGCACTTTCATGGCATAACATCTTCAGTCAAATTATGATTATTTTTATTTATCACTTAAAGAACGAGTATATGGGTTCGCAGTCGTTCGTTCACCAAATTCTTTCTTGGATCACCCTGACGAATGTAGTTGGATACTTGATAGTCAACGGTCGTTAACTGTCCCAGCCTAAGTAGTCCGCTTGGGTCACCCTTTCCACTATAAATAAAACAAACTTCTACTCAAACTAAGATAGAGCGAAACCAAATCCTGAAAGTAGCGCATTGGCCTAAGATGACCCAAGACACAAGGAGTATTGGGCCCATTAGAAAACCACCCTTAGTCCAATGATCCCACCACTCGATGGGACGATCATACTTATATGCTATTTGAAGGATGTTTAAGTATTTGAAGGATTGTTGTGTCTTGGGGGGTGAAATAACTATTTGTATGTTTTTGTAGATGTCGAATCGATTTCTAAGTTTCAAAATGGTCACCAAAACACCCTATATACATTGTGTGTGGTGGAACAACCTCAAAGACTGTCAAAAGAGAGAGATCTCGATTCACTTGGGCCACCTACCTACGATAATAGACTTCAAGGTTTGGACCACATTTATCGAGGTAATTACTCGCTTTTGGGACGACAACAAGATGGTTTTCCATTTCGGAGATTTCAAAATAACACCAATAGAGGAAATAAAAGATTGTTTGGATCCCATCGGAACATGTGGCAAAAGGAAAAAATATCCAGATCATCGCATCCTACTACATGAGATGCTGACTAGTCTAAAACTGAAGGACATGTTATTTTTGGTGGGCGTGGACTGGTTGGATACTCAAAGCGTATCATTGATGAGATTCTTTGAAAGGTGGGGACATAATAGTTATTTCGAAAAATTTCCAAAGGAGTTCCACAATCATAGTACTTGGAGACAAACTCAAACTATCGCGTTCTCAGCATGCCTCTTAGGTAATATGGTATTCCCTCATGATGAGGGAAATGATATCGATACCCGGATTGTGATAATTGTAGACGCTATCTTCACAGGGATTGGTAAAGAAGAATAAGCAAAGAAACACTACAGTTTGGCCCCGATTATTATGGCTGACATCTATCGATCACTGCGTTTCTATAAGAACGAATTCCAATTTTTCCGAGGGTGTAATATTTTCTTCAATGGTGGATTACTGAACATATGTGTAAAAAAGATGGCACCCTACAATAGGAGTTTTCAAGACGACCTAGACGAGTCCCCTTGACAACTACGAGTTTTATCTAAGAATCCGCAAGTTCCAAATTCACATCACAAGGGATGCATGGGCAAAAGTATTCTATGACCTGAGTGAAGGAGACATACTGTCGATGTTCCAAATCTTAATGTCAGAGAAGATAGCGGCTCGTGGGGCAAAACTGCCCTTTTTTCTCCTTCTTGGCATCAGAGGAATGCGACCATACAATCCAAGTAGGGTCATGCAACAATTTGGCATAAGACAAATCATACCTGTACAAGGGGATACTAGCTCCTTCGTTTGATTACAACAAGTGTGTTAATATACCTTTCGCGAAAACCATCCTCCATGAATGGCCCGGGTGGGTCAACATGAAAGAAAGGATTGCTGAAAACAGGTACATAGTCGAATATGTTGATTAATACAAAACATGGTTGCAGGATGATTTACGTGGTGTAGTGAACACGACATCACACATGGGTCAAGAAGTTTAAGATGTCCAAATGAGGCTCCAGATCCATATCTATCATTTCTAGAAGGAATGGGACCAAAGGGAACAAGAATTTGACGAAGAGATAAAGAGTACCAATCCAGAGAATTTTAAAGCTAGAGGGCCTTAGCTCTGATTTCACAAGAGTTAACCGTCGCGAGGGCTTGTTTGATGCGTCTAGATACAACCCTGGATGACTAGATCAGCATTCTCTGGGTCGTGCCGCCATCTTCCAAAGATGTGTTTCCTGAGCCGTACATGGTAACAAGCAATTACATCATCCGCGAAGAGGTAGAAAAAGCAAGAGGATGAGCAGACCTTCTACCTTCTAATTCCCATGCGTTGGATTGTTTTCTATTCTTATTTGCAATGTATTCCCCTTCCTTCTAAATGTATCCCTATTATGATTAAAACTCTATAAAGAATTCTATAATTATTTTGGGGGGTGCAAAAATCTGTGTCAAATGATGCAATACATCCTTTGAATCGATAGGCCTACCCTTGGTACAAAAGGGTCATAAGCATGTTTAGGACGCGATATTCGTCTGTATACTTGTATGCTATGTTGCTTCGAATGAGGACACTGTTAACCCACTTGTTTCCAGATATTTCCAAAAATATACACAAGTCATTACTACAAAGTTTGACCAAATTTTTGGAGTCTTGAGTATCTCAATTAAAAGCTAATCTTATCACCAAATTCAAAAACATTATTCTACCATCTCAGGAATGGTGAGATCACAGCTATAGGAAAAGGTAAGAATATAAAGATAGAACCCATTGGAGAAGAGTTGCAGAGGAATATACAACAATTCATGCAAGAAATTCAAGAGGTTAGAGAATAAGGACTCAGGGTCGAAATTTCCATGGCAGTCTACAAAGCCGCAACTATGACGTTGGTCAAGGATTTAGAGTCTAAGATGAAGAAAAAGAAAGACATTAAGATAGAAAGGGAGGAACTGGAGAAGAAGTTGGATATGCTCCGACAGAAGATTCAGGAAAGGGAAGAAAGAAAAACATAGATAGATTTAGCCACAACAGATGCGCTAACCAGAAATGCAACACTTGACAAGGAATTGGCGTCTGAGATGGAAGAATTCACGATCATGAAGGAAACAACGACCGAAGTGCGGAGGAAAAACAAAGTTTTCCACAAGGACATGATCGCCAAACTTCAGAAGACGCGTGGGAAATAGTCTATCCACGAGCAAGAGACTAGTATTGGTCCCGATGATACACCTTTGAGCAACTGGGGAAGATATCGATGAAGAAATTGTCTACATGACTCCATTGTTGGTCTGTCTAAGAGGAGGAGACAAGCGGATCACCCTCCGAGCCTATGAGCCGACACATAGCGTGGGAGCGAAGGTTGTGTCATGCACTCTTTTGTACAATCATCTTAAGTGGAAACCTCATGAGGGAATAACTTCGATCTTTGGGCATGAAAAATCTTCAGAGGTGTTTGCCTTCCACCCAAACCAGTGAGGGCACACTATAGAATAATGTATGCAGCTTAAGGCAAGAATCTCCCACTAGATTGACGTTGGGAACATCCCACACATGTGCGGTGATAATACCATTCTCATATATGACCAGCCGGAGCCAATTGAGCACACCCAATTTATTTTTAATTATTTCACACCATTTAGAAAGTCATTGCTTCAAATCTATAGTGATTTGGTATAGAATGGGGTGTTAGCCTCTATCCACGAGAATGACAGAAGTCTCGATCCTGTTGGGTGGATATCTGGAAACCTGTGCTTATTATAATGCTACAGATCATAGCCTCTCAAGGTGACTCAATTTTTGCTATGACATAGAAACCCTTGCCAACCTGGGAGATTCAAGTCGAGTTTGTTCATCGTGACTGATGCAGTAATGAGAAGAAGAATTCCCGAGATGGAGCCACCATTTATCTTTTAAAGCTCTATTGTTATTTTTCAATATCCTTGTAATCGTAATGAATGAATGAATGAAAACAACTATTTCCTTTTGTACCCGAACTACGTAGGGCCTGAATTCTCCTTGTGAGATACATAGGCAACCTTTCAAGGCCCGACCCCTATATTTCAAAAAATTTATTCACCCCGCTTTCATTCTACACGGAAATGTGAGGCCTAGATTGACGGACGTAAAGGAAAGATGCAGCAAGAAGACGTTAGCTCAACGTGATTTAACCTTTCTGAGATTATCCCAAATTAAAACGAGCAAACTTCTGCTCATTCAAAAAATCAATTTTTCTTTACTCGTGGGTTATGTCCTCAAACAAAGCAACTTTTGTGTGTTTATCTGTTCCTTATGTGATATCCTGCATTATGTACTACGACTCAAACAAAAAAATTTTCCTTTGAGTTTTTTCATCCACAGGTGCTTATAAACTGTTCTGTGTCAATTAAACTAGATGATCATCCCTACTTCACTAGATCCAAAGGGCCTGCAGATTCCTTTACCGGCCGAAGTTCAGATAAGGTAAAATCAGTAATGGGGGACAATAACGAAGAAATCAGTCTTACTGACGTTGTGGTGGCTCAACCCACCATTGCGGATCATAATGAACTGATTATACAGCTGATGCAACATGTCGCTAAGATAAGAATGGAAATGCAAAGGAGATAGCATCTGCCTCCTGCAGGCTTTACTACCAACGCTGCTATTGTTGGAAGGCCTCCTTTATACTTTCCCTCTTCAAACATGGAACAAGCTCAGAACGCGCCATCCGCTCTTGCTCAGAATCCCTTAGTAATAGACTTGACTACACAAAATCCTCAGTATGCCTCAGCCTCCTACCGGACCCCACCACCTCCTCAAAACCCCAATCCTTAAATACCACCTCCCTCTTAAAACACCCATCAAAAAACCACTCCACTCCCACAACACCAAAATGCATTCCATCCCCAAACATCTCTCCATCATCAAAATTAGCATACTAACCCCCAAACCTTCCCACAAAATTACCAAACTACTCAAAAAAGCCCGAAGTCTCCGTAGCTCTACCCCTACCCAGAAAAACCACCTTTAAAATTCTGATCCCAAATGTGCATGACGTGAATGGTTCTAAGCTCGACCATTATGAGGAGCGGGAAAGAGAGTGGAGGTTGAAAGAAGAGTCCGCAAAGACAGACATAAAGGTGGATATCCATAACCTAGGTTTGTTTTAAGGGTTGGTTATGGTCCTAACGACATTAAGGTACTTTAATAATTACCCTAGGTCACGTAATTAATTAAATTATTAACTTAATTAATTAAATTAAAGTGGTCAAAACAAAATTCTTACACTAACATAGTATAACTCAAGAAACATCCTAGTACTTAACCTAGGATGGTTCAAAAGGGTTATTTATGGTTCCAATGACTTAGGAGTACTTTAATAATTATACTAGGTCCCTTAGTTAATTAAATTATCCATTTAATTAATTAATTTAAAGGGTCAAAACGAAATCCTTAGAAAAAATTTCAGATTTAATTAAGTCAAATGTTCTCCTAGTTGTAGTCATTAGGAGGGACGTTTATGGTAATTGAAGTGGAGGGTATTTAGGGTAAGTATTGGGACGTCTATATAATGATTATGGGTCAGTTTTAGACCACAATTACACGTTCCAAATCAGAATTAAACGAAATTCTCTTAATCTCTCAAGAACACTCTCTTTTTCCAAACTCCATTGAAGAACAAGAAAAGCTTAAGGAAGAAGACAAAGGTTTCGAAGTTTCCAATCAAGATTTTGTGGATTATTCATCTATAAGGTATGGGTTTTAACTCTTGGGATTCCTTTCCCCAAAAGTTCCTTTCAAGATAAGTTTTCAAGAACTTCAATTCTAGGGTTTTTACTCTACATAACGAATTTTCTTCCTAACCCTAGATTTATGTTTTTCAATGCAAAGTAAATGTTTCCATATCTAATTCCGCATGAATTGTTGAGTATATGCTGCTAATTATGTTTGAATTTAGTGTGAATCACGTTCTTACCTATATGATGGTTTTGTACGATTGTTCCTATGATGTGATAACATGTAAACATTAGGGTTTGAATTTAAGGTTTGAATGAACTCTTTAATGACCCGTTTACTTTCTCCTATGTTATGTATTGATCTTGTACATGATTTTTTGGGTTGTTCTTGATTATTTCATTGAGTATTTCACTAAGTATTATTATGAATATCACATGATGAATAGGATTCTTGAAAGTAAGTGGTAAGTCTTCTAAAATTGTGATTACTCTAAGATGTTTTTGTTAGCCTACAAGTCTTGATGATATGTTATGAAAGTATGTATGATTTTGCAATGTGAATATGATGGCTATGAATATGTAAATCGTGAGATTATGATAAGAATATGAACATTCATGTTATGATACTCTCTTGTATGCTTTGCACAAGATGATTATACAATGTAAATCTCACGTATGAAGGGTTACGATGAAAGGAATATTCTCATCTAATCTAAAAGAGATCATAATCATGTTATACAAGGATATAATCTTCTATGAACTATGGTAAGTTTATTATGAAAAACAAATTAAAGGTTATTTCAAGAAAAGGGACTTAAGCTAAGCACCGATTAACTAGATATGAGAAGTGTCATTTCCCTAGGGGAAGGTAGGTTCACAATGATTCTCATGAGATCGACGCTACCATGTAATATGGAACTATGGGTCTCTAATACATCTCCAAGTTCTTGAACTTAATTGCCACCATAGGATACTAGCTAGTGGATCCTCCTAGAAAGTTATGCCATGTAGGTTCTACTTTGGCCGGTAGACCACCTTTTTTCGGTGTGGGGTTTCATGAAGACGGATTCCATGTTTAGCTCACATGTTCTATGTCGGTTAATGCCTATGTTCCCTCATGTAAAATGAAAGACAAGAAAACGAATGTTGACTAGGGTGACTTGAGGAGTTGGCTTAGTATAGGTAGTGGTATGGGAAGCTACCTAGACATTGCACAAGTTGACTTTAAGGGAAATCCTAGGAGATTGTTCATAATTAATATGATGATATGAAAGATATATGTTATGACATATGATATTACTTTCATATGAATGTTAGCTATTATGATGAATAAATATGTTATTTGGCTATATTTCTATGTTAATTATAACTAACTGTGTTACAAGTTATATAAAGCAAAGCCTTACTTATTGTCTCCTATCTTATCTACTCGGTTATGTGGAGTTATGGCCTTCACATGACCATTGCACTTGTAGGTTGGGATGGGATCGTTGGTAAGTGTTTTGTTATGATTATACGATCTTTGCAGTATGTAATGTTAATATGATGCCATGAGAAGATGTTTGATTATGATCATGCTTTAAGTGATGAAATATTTTGCTTGTATATGTTATACGGTATGTGCATTAAGAATTTTTATATGACTTAGCATGTTTTCTAAAGATATGATAAATGAACCTTTTTCATGCATGTCCTTATGTGTTTTGTGAATATACCTATACTTAGTACATGTGGTGTACTAACCTCGTTACTCTATTTTATTACAACTATAGGTTCCGACCATTGAAGTTAAGGAGGTTAATTTGAAGAAGCTTGGAACTCATTCTCCAAGTCTTGGTAGGTCCTCATGTTCGGGGATGCTATCTTTCATATTCTAGCTTACGTAGATTTTTAGTAGTTTTAAGAATATATTATTTCCATTATGTTATTTGGATTCTTTTTTAATAAGACCTATATGACATATTAACTATTATTGGCTAAGTTCAGATTTGCACTCTTTAGATGATTTTTATATATGTGGACAATAGTTTTAAAATATTGTATGTTTTTATAAACCTTAAGTATGAAGTCTAAGTATACTTCATTAGTATATTAAAAGTTTTTAATTTTCCGCAAAATTTAACTGTATGATTGTAATGAATGCTAAGAAGAGGCTTGTATGTGACCTCTGAAAGGTTAATAAGTCGGTTGCGATCCAGATTCCAGAATCTGGGTCGTGACATTCATGCCTCGCGGAAAATGTCATGCACCACAAAAAGATATTCATGCATCACGGAAAATGTCATGCACCACAAAAAGATATTCATGCATCGCGGAAAATAATGCATCGCGAGAACATATTCATGCCTCGTAGAAGATTATGAATTGTGGGAAGATATTCATGCCTCGCAAAAAATGTCATGAACCGTAATAAAATATTCATGCATCGCGGAAAATCGTGCATCACGAGTTGATATTCATGCATTGTGGAAAATCATGCATCATGAGTTAATATTCATGCATCACGGAAAGTCATGCATCGCGAGAAGATACTCATGCATCGTGGAGAAGTCATGCATCGCAAGAGGAGACTTCATGCATCGCGAGAAAAGATTCATGCATCGTAAAAAATCATGCATCGCGAGAAGATATTCATGCATCGCGGAGAAGTCATGCATTGCAAGAGGAGAATTCATGCATCGCGGAAAGAAGTCATGCATTGCAAGAAGAAAATTCATGCATCGCGGAAAGAAGTCATAAGTTACAAGAGAAAATTCATGCAGGAAAAGTCATGCATTGCAAGAGAAGATATTCATGCATCGCATAAATGTCATGCATTGCAGAAGAAAAATCATGCACTGTGAGAGAAGAAAATTGTACATCCCAAGAGAAATATTTACTCATCATAAGAAATCAGATCAATCGCATCCTTTTTATTTTGGAAAGATTAAACATCAAGAAAATCATCAAAGACGACATCAAGAGAAATATGAGAACACAACATCAGCCTTTATTTATTTCGACATAAAATGAAGAGTACATTAACGATTATATTGCAAACATAAGATATAAGCTTTACGTCCAACCCAATGTTGTTGACCTCAAACGTTGAAGGATAACAACTAACTCTCAACTCGGTAAAAGACACTGTCTTCCATTTGAATTTCATTTGTATGCTAATGATTTTATCTCAATCTTTGTCGAGAGCATTCGGAAGGATGAATTCTCTGAAAAAACTACAGGTGTGGATGACATCAAAATGGATGCAGCACAACGTGGAACTTTTTCTTAGCAGCGAACTAGGACATAGTCCAAGGAGGAGTGTCAAACTCTTAGGACGCAAGCAGAGGAGCGACTTCCACCACAGTCAAACCACACCCCTATCAGAAGGCATGTAGGTTTTCTTTGGGTTTTGTCAGTTTTGGTTTTGCATCCGAAAATTTTAGTCTCCAATCGAAGTGACAGTGCACCAAGAGTTTTGGAAATCATGTCCATGTAAGTCCTTAATTGTTCGTGTGAAGCGCGCCACATTCACGGCTAAGAGGTTACAAACCCCTTTTTCACACTGAATTTTAATTCGTCACTTGTCCAGAACCAAAGGTTATCTAGAATAATAGATTTCTTTTTTAACCGATCGAGTCGTACTACAAACAGCATGATTCCTAAGGTTTGAGGATATGTAGGCGGGCTCAATGTTGAATACTCAGATGTATTCCAACATTCGCCCTTAAATCTTATTATCGAGCATTTTGGTCCCTTCATAATTCGGTATCGAGATGACTTTTGAATTACTTTAAAATTGTGCATTTAATCAAGCATATCGAACTGCAAGTGTCCTAAATTCTCATATAACCTGAGATATGTAGGAAACCCATTTTCGGGGTTCGGCCATAATTCTTGAGTCCGCACCAAATCCCTTTTCTGAGAGACGAGTATGTGGTTAGTCAAAATTGGCTTGGTCAAGTTCATTTTTCTCAAATTTCTTGCATCAATCCAAATAAAATTTGGGAAAGTTGTTGACACCCAATTTTGATCCTCCCCGATAGGAATTAATTAACGAGTTTCTTAGTTCTGAATGATTTTGAAATAATTTAATTTTATAAGGTTTAAAAGATTTTTTGAGTTATTCTAAATTTATCCGACCATTATTTTTTTTATAATTTAGGTAATACATATGATTTGCGTAGTTATAAAATTATATATAATTAATATTTTTATGAATATTCGAAATTGTTTAAAAAAAAGTTATTTTAGTTTTGATTAGAGTTTGTCAACTATTTTAGTTACATAATAGCCTATGTTTTAAATTATATAGTTTGTAATTAGGTTAAGTATTTTATTTCCTCAAGATTAATAGGTTCAATAATTGATTGGTCTTATTCATCTTGTTTAACCCTTGGACAATATTTATTTGGGTCGTCTTTCTCTTTTGTGGATTGCCCATAGCTATCCAATTAAATTCCCATCCAACTTGACCCAAACCCAGCAACAAAATTCTCATCAACCCAATTCCCTTCCTAATTCCCACACCAAATAACCTGACCCAAGCGCTAGAAAACTCAGTCCAATTCCCTTTCCCACTACAAATTTGCCCGACCCAGTCCCTTCTTGTTCTCCAAAAGGAAAACAAGACGAAATTCCCAGAAGCAACATGCATCTTTACCCGTACAAAGGCGCTTCCAGTCCTGCGCCTCTGCAACTCGTCCTTGCTAGCGTGGATGGGCACCACGTCGAGTGCAAGTACAAACAAAGTTGATCCTAGCCGCCCCTTTGATTTGTTTGTCTGGATCCCATGAGATTTGGTACGATTCCAGTAAAAATCCAGGTGTTCCTTGTCCTTGGGAGAAAATTTGAATTGAGAGTGGAGGGAGTTCCGATTTTATCCTTCAAATTTCCCCCCTAAAAATCTTTGGTGTGAGGTCAATTGCTAGTAGTTTGGTTGCATATTATAAAGTCTTCGTAATATTCTACAATAATAAAGAATGATATTTATGCCTAGTTGATTTCCGTCAGCGTGTGAGTGAGATCTAGCGGATCGCATATCAAGCTCCATCTCACTTATGTTCAAAATATCAAGATCTGTCTTAGTGTTAACTGCAAAAGCTTTACTCCTAAATTAGCAAAAGCTTATCCTCTTTGTTAAGTCATGTTTGTGGTTCATTTTGTCAACCACAAAAAAGAATTGATCCTTATTTAGCTTCTGTTTGATCATGATCCAGCAAAAAAAATTTTCTTAAAAAAAAAAAATGTATACATAATTTTGTGGTCTAGTGCAAAATTTAAATCTTTGTTTCAGACTCTATTAGTCTAATTTACTTTACTATGAGACTATAATATTCTTGGATGTCATTGGAAGAGGAAAGATTATGTGTTAAACAATTCTTTACCAATTTGACGTCAACCGTAGATTATTGGATTCGTATGTTCGGCATGCCATTTTTTTCTTTTTTCTTTTTTTTCTTTCTTTCTTGAAGTTATGTGTTTAAAATGTTTTTTTTATAGACACATTTTCCCTTATGAATTATCATGAGTACTACTTATGTATTTTATTTATTTTTGCCGCATATGAATCAGTCTGAGTCCTCTGGACCCCATTTTTCTCTGCATTTCAAGAGAGAGACATAAATGCTTAAACTCCGCTTTCATAGAGTCAAACCAATAAGCACCGTCGAACAGGTCCCTTAGTCGAAGAAAATTCAAAACGAATCAAGAAGTCGAAAACTTTGGGCCAAGAAACCCAAAATTATTTCGTTTCAATTTTGTATCTGTTATCTTTGGGCCTAAACTCTTGTAGTATTTTCTTTTTTGTATGTTTAATTGTATGATTAGTCTAGGACAGGTGCAACTAATATGAGTCAAAAACCCAAAAGATGTGGGTCCAAATACCGGTCCAGGCGGATAGAAACCCGATTTGGACCAAACTCTCTCCCTCCCTCTCTCTCTTTCTCTTTACTTTACTTTACAACACTTATTTCCTTATTTGTCTATATCTATTATTAGTTTTTGGGTTAAAAAAATTTCAAGTCCCCGCAAGACGTCACCTCGTTTTAATCGTTTAGTTAAATCAATCAAGTAAATGAGATTTAAAAATAAATTTTGCAAATCTCGCTTAGATAATAAATTAATAGTTCTCAAAAAATTCTAAATAATTTTTTTCTCAAATTTTAAGTGAGGTCATTTTAGTAAAAAAAATATTTTTATCTCAAATTTTAAGTTAGATCATTTTAGCCAAAAACAAGTTAGTTGTTGGATAATCACAATTTATTGAATATTTTAGGTGTCGTAAAAACCTTCCTAAAGTATAAATATGAATCCCCGAACCCCCCTTTATGTTTTCAAAATGATTTGCTGTTTTAAGTCTTTTGAAAACCCAGTTTTTCTTGATATTTTCTTAAAAAATTAAGTGGCGACTCTAAAAGAAAAAAACTTTACAAAAATATTCTTTCCGAAATAAAACACCCATAAGCCCAATATTATGGTACATATGTAAAAATTTATTTTAGGTCTTATTTGAAGAGAATCACCAGAGTTAGAGAGCAGCCATATAGAGAGAAAAGTGAGAAAGTGTAGATTTTCGGACAAGCCATAACAGTCGATTTCAAATCGCAATTCCCGCTTCGTTTCTTTTCTGACAGAGCTAGATTTTGGAAAGAGTGTTCCTTTCAACTTAATATTTGATTGGTAACTGAGAGAGGGTTATTTGGAGTCCTGTAGCTCAAGATTTTAGCTCGTGAACAGTAGCAGAATTAGCTCGTGAACAGTCGTGCACATATCTATTTTGTGCTTGTCTTTCCCAACAAAGTTGTATCATAACATTGGCTTGTTGTTGATATCTATTTGAATGAAGAGTCAAATATGCGCAATATGGTTTGTTTGAATGGTAGTAATTATCATACTTGGAAAGGCAAGATGAAAGATCTTCTATTTGTCAAAAAATGCATCTACCTGTGTTTGCTTCTAATAAACCCAAATATATGAATAATGAGGATTGGGAATTTGAGCATTTACAGGTTTGTGGCTATATCACACAATGGTTGAAGATAATGTTAGAAATCACATAGTGAATGAGACACATGCCAGAACTATGTGGGACATGCTTGAGACACTATATGCTTCGAAGACTGGCAACAATAAGTTGTTTCTTTTGAAGCAATTGATGAACATCAGGTATAAAGAGGGCACTCCTATTTCTGATCATATTTAATCATTTTCAGTGTGTTCTTGACCAGCTATCCTGAATGGGTGTAAAAATCGATGAAGAAATTCCAGGACTATGGCTTATTATACTCTACCATACTCTTTTATACTCTTTGAGTTTCTTTGACTAATTCTGCTTTCAATGCTGTTGTGACCATGGAATATGCTATGAGTTGTGTTTTGAATGAAGAGATGAGAAGAAAATCTCAAGGCTCATCATCTACTACTTCACACTCCGACATTTTGGTTATTGAAGAAATGGGGAGGACCAAGTTTAGAGGTCAAAATGACAGAGATAAAGGTAGAGGAGAGTCAAAGTCTAGGTTACATGCGACTATTGCCACAATAATGGTCATATTAGGAAATTTTGTTTCAAATACAAGTGAGATATGAAACAACAAAAGAAGGGAGGTAACAATGAATATTGTGTTGTTGTTGTTGCTAACGATGACCTTCTTATTTCTTGTGATGAAAATGACATTAATCTTGTTCATGATGAGTCTAGTTGGTTTTTGGATTTTGGTGCTACTTCTCATATAATTATATTCTTCTTATACTACAGGTAATTTTGGGATGTTGGGAATGGGTAATAATCATGAGGTTGAGGTTATTAGTATTGTGAGAGTTTGTTTGGAAAGTAATAATGGTTCCAAACTAGTTCCTAATAATGTCAAGCATGCTCCAGATGTTCGCCTGAATTTAATTTCTGTTGGATACCTTGATTGATGAGGGTTATGTTAATACCCTTGGTGCTGGCCAGTGGAAGCTTACAAGAGGTTCGATGGTGGTAGCCCGTGGTGACAAGTTGTCTAACTTGTATGTATTTCAGGGCTCCATTCTCATAGGATCAGTAAATGTGGTGGAGAATGATACTTTATCATTATTATGGCATAGAAGACTGAGTTATATGAGCGAGAAGGGAATGGACAATTTGGCTAAGAAAAATTTGCTTTCCGGAGTGAAGCAAGCAAAGTTGAACAAGTGTGTTCACTGTTTAGCTGGTAAACAGAAAATAGTTTCTTTTCAGAGTCATCCACCTACAAGAAATCTTGATTTGCTGAAGTTGGTCTGTTCTGATTTGTGTAGTCCTTTTAAGGTAAAGTCTCATGGTGGTGCAGTTTACTTTGTGACTTTTATTGATGATTATTCACGCAACCTATGGGTATTCTCTTTGAATTCCAAGAATCAAGTTCTTGATGTGATCAAGAATTTTTAGGCTTTGGTTGAGAGACAGACATGGAAGAAATTGAAATGCATCCATTCTGATAATGGTGGTTAGTATATTGGTCCTTTTGAAAGGTATTGCATAAAGCAGGGTATTCAGCATCATAAAACTCATCTGAAGACTCCTCAGTTAAATGGTTTAGCGGAGATGATGAACAAACCCTGTTGAGAGGGTTAGATCTGTTTTTTCAGATTCTAAGCTTCCAGACTCCTTTTGGGAAGAAGCTTATCAATTTATCTCCTACTGTTGCTTTGAATGGTGATGTCATTGAAAGAGTTTAGTCTGGTAAGAATGTTTCTTATGATCATCTTATTGTTTTGGGGTGTAAAGACTTTGTGCATATTCCTAAGGATGAGAGGTTGAACTTGGATGTTAAAACTAGGCAATGTATCTTTCTCCTGATGAATTTGGCTATCATTTCTTTGATCCACTTGAGAAGAAACTTGTTAGAAGTCATGGTGTTGTATTTTTTGAAGACCAAACACTTGAAGCTCTTGACAAAGTTGAAAAAGTTGATTCTTAGACCAATGAGACCCTAGTTAATGATTATCCAGTTCCTTTGACTATTCCACAAGATGAAAATCTTCAATTTTATATTGAAGATCGTGATCAAATTCAGAATGACCAGGATGTCATTGATGCTCCAGTGCAAGACGGTGTAGTTGGTGATGAACCAACTATTATTGATGCTCCTGAGATTTCTCTCAGAATATCCATTTGAGAGAAACTACCTTCATCTCGTTATTTTCTCAATGAGTATGTACACTTGACTGACGGGAGAGAACCAAAGAGTCTTGATGAGGCCATGGAATGTGAAGAAAAAGAAATGTGGTTTGATGCTATGGAGGATGAAATGAAATCTCTACATTATAATCATACCTTTGATTTGGTTGTGTTACCTAAAGATCAAAAAGCTTTGAAAAACAGGTGGGTTTTTAGGGTGAAACATGAAGATGGTAACCTAGTTCCATGGTACAAAGCTAGATTAGTTGTGAAGGCCTTTAACCAGAAAAATGAAATTTATTTTGATGAGATATTCTCTCCAGTTGTGAATATGTCACCCATCCGTGTTGTTCTAGGCTTGGCTGCAAGTATGGACATGGAGGTTGAACAAATAAATATTAAAACTACTTTTCTCCATGGACACTTAGATGAAAAAATTTATATGGTGCAGCCAGAAGACTTTGATGTCAAGGGAAAAGAGAATTATGTTTGCAAGTTGAAGAAGAACTTGTATGGGTTAAAACAACTACCCAAGCAATATTGGTGAAGATTGGTTCTTTTATGAATCAGCAAGGCTTAAATAAGACTTCTTCATACCATTGTGTTTATGTACAAAAATTCTCTGATGATGACTTCAATATCGTTTTACTTTATGTTGACGACATGCTTGTTGTTGGTCAGTATGCTTGCAGGATTAAAGAGTTGAAGCAAGAATTGAATAAGTCACTTGCTATGAAAGACTTGGGACCAACAAGGAAGATTCTTGGCACAGAGATTGTCCTTGATAGAGATGCCAAAAAATTGTGATTTTGACAAGAGAAGTATATTCATAAAGTACTCCATAGATTTAACATGGACAAAACTAAGTGTAACACCCCGAAAATGTGAATTAGAGCCTAACATGTTTGTATTTATGGTGTAAGGTACTAAATAGGTCTAATATATGGTATTGAGGCAGTGTCTAAAGTATTAGGTGCATTGAAAGTCGAAAGTCAAGGGTCAACCAAGACGTTCGACGACTAAGTCACCTATGTGCCTCATATGTGGTGTTATGTGTTTATGTGTGATTCATTTGGTTTTAAGGTCCTTAAATGAGTTTTAATAGCATGTATAGGCAGTGTGTTGAGTTTCGTGGAGTTTGGAGGTCAAACGTCCATGACGTTCGAAAGATGTGCCTTGAAATGACCTTGTGTATCTAGGCATGTTTCATCAAGTTTTACGAGTTCGTTTTGGATGAAATTCATGTGAGAGATGCTATAATTATAGACAAGCATGTTTGGGTTGGAAATGTCCGGGAAAACATCCCCAAGGACCAACCAAGGGTCTTTGAGGAAGGACCTAAAACTTGGTGTCAAGACTGTCCTAGGCATCCCCAAATGGCGGAGGCACAACAGCTCGTGGGCCAATCGATGCCCCGTCGATGGGTGTCGTCGGTGGAGATTTATTATTGGGTGAGAAGGGAACCTTGACAAGTCTCTGACCCAGCCAACGGAAGGACAGGATGGTCCGTTTGTGGACAAACGGTCCATCGACTTTCCAACCGTCGATGGACCTGTTTTCCTGCGGTATCTCACTGTAGGTTGAGGGGTGATATTGTAATTTCACACCACTTAAAAATAAGGGTATTGGAGGTTTATTAAGGGTATTTTGGTTATTTTAAACATGCATATAAGTGTTTAACACTTAGAATATTTCCTTCTTCCAAATCAAAACTCCAAAATCCCTTGGAAATTCCCAAAGACTCCATTGAAGTGCAAAATCAAGGACGAGCTTGGTGTGACGAATTGAGTGGAGATTATTCATCAAAGTGAAGAATTAGATTCATCAAGGTATTTATTTTTATCCTTGAAACTCGTTTCATCAAGGAGCCCCAAATTCTCAAGATGTTTTCTAAAGTTTTCAAAGTTAAATTGTCCAATTTCATGATTCAACCATGGGTTCTTGCATCAATTGTTTTTAAATGTCGATTATGGATTATATTGATGTTGTATTAATGATTTTAACCTAAATTATATATGAACCCATGAATTTGGATGAACCCTATATTTTAACTATGTTTTGGGTTACTGGATGTTGATCTAATTTTGATGAATTCTTATGTAGTTTTATGCGGGCTAGTCATTGATTTAATAATTGTAGTAAATGGATATCTAGGTTGTATTAGATTTATGAATTTACATTGAATTTACCTATTTCATTGATTATTGTAGCTTTATGTTTAATTGTTATTATGGCCCTTGGTAAGGGTCTTGTGTTATCAAATTGAGTTAGTTGACTTTGGATTGAAGTGTTGAGGATGATGTGGGGGTATGCTGCCCTATTTCCTTTAATTTGATGTTATTTATACTTGACTATATGAGTCTATATTGGTCATATTGATGATGTTAGGATAGTATATAGGATGAGTTGAAGATGTTAGGTTTGCTTCTAGGTGCTTCTAGAATGACTTGCATTATGGGTTAAAAGTGAAGTATCTATTGTCTTGTCTTGGTTGACTTGTGTCCCTTGCTTGATGTATATATGATTATGAATATGTGACGTCTTGATTTAGGGTGTTAGAACTCTTAGTTGAATGAATGAATTACATGTGACCTTAAATGAACTTAAGAGAGTCTTTTATGTGAAAACCTTGACTTAGTAGTAATGTTAAGAATGTTGAAGTCGTATGCCGTAATGGTATCCTTCAAAGTAAAGGAATGATAGACTTACGGTTAATTAGCTGGAACGGCATCATATTAATCCTTAGGAAAGTCATCATGAGCTTCTTGTCGCCATTGTGAGGTAGCCCTGTTGAGCTTTCTTTGGTAGGGTAAACGTGATTGGTTTATGAACTTGTTATGGAACCCTTTTATGTGAACCTAATGTGTGAATTAGTCTATGAGAAACAAGGCTAGCACCGAGTGAGCATGGTAAGAGGAAGTAGTTCTAGTTAAAGAGTGAGTCTATATTACAAAGTAGTCCCTTCATATTCCTTAACCATGTTCCTACATGGGATGTGTCTAAGTTCAACCCCTGGCAAGTAGAACAATCTCATCGGAGTAGGATAGAGTACCTAGGTCTTGTCCAATACCATTACTTGAATGACCTTTACGTGATGTATGGGTCTTATAATGAACTAATGAATTAATGACTTATGTTATGAAATATGTAAATGAATAAGTACCTAATCTAAAGTGACTTAAAGATTCCTTAGCTAAAGTGTGAAGAGGTCATAAAAGATGATCTCTTCATCTCTTATCTTTGGAAGTCTTTAGGATTACTCTAGTTAGGGAAGTTGGTTGGTGTTGTGGACATGATCTATGCCTTAGGTAGTCTTAAGGACTTTTCGGTATTCCTAAAGAGGTCAATCATGGAAGCTATCTTCTTGATTTACTTAAGTAGGTCTTTTGATAGCCTTTGGAAGGAGAATGTCATATCATCTATGTGTTGGTGTATTAAGTGAGAATAATTCTATTCTAGGGAGTCTATAGGATCTCTTAAGTGTGTGTGTAAGGGATTATATGGGCGGTCCCTGCACAATTAACTCAAGTGAGACTTAAAGTCACCTTTGGTAGAAGAATCTTACCTTGATGTTTCTGATGCTTTGTAATTGTGTATGTGACTCATTATAAATAATCTTAAAGGTCGTTTAGGCACATCTAGAGAGGGTGTATGATCGGTCTCTCTTTGTGTGACTTAAGTGAATCTTAGGGTAGTTTTAAGTGTGAAGATTATGTGCAAAAGGGTGTCTATGTTAAGAATAAGTAACTTCACTGTATAGTGAAGTAATTCACTGTAACAGTGAATGAGGTTACTGTAAAGTGACCTCTAAAATTTTGATTTTTTGTTTAAATGTTATCTTATATGTTTCTAAGTTGTTAAATGATTTTCTTATGTTATAATATGATTTATAAAAGAAAAGATGCATATTTTCAATAAATGTCTGTTTTCATAATTTTGATGCATAACATCATACTTAGTATATGTGGTTGTAAAAATTCCATGCTTTTATCTATCTATATAGTTCTTGATAGGTAAGGAGCTTTTGGGAAGGAAGACTTGGACCGTAGCATCATTCATGAGATGTTGAAGTATGTCCTCATTTGACTCGAGGACATATATGTCTTTTATGTTTCTCATTGAAGTATTGTAATAGACTAAGTACTTCTATATTCGTATTTAAAGTGTGGGCCGTGTCCCAAGTATTCTTGTGTCTTAAGATGATGAGATTGAGACTTAGTATTTCTTATTGGTTTATATGAGAGAGATTCTTAAAGACTATGTTATGTTTTGTGAAAAGTTTTAATTCTGCACTACTTTTCACTATGTTTATGTGATGAATGATATGTAAAGGCTTGTATAAGACCTCCGATAGGTCTTATACGCCGGTTGAAATCCAAGATTTTCCCTAACTTCTAGGTGTGGTTTTGGGATGTGACAAGCTTATCAGAGCATAGGTTTGTGAAAGTAGTATTGGGAATCAAAAAGTCTCATCAAGTCACGTCTAGTAGAGTCTTAACCATTTTTTGTGAATTGCGACACATCTATGGGCGAGAGGCTATATGACGATAGAGATTCCCTTCATTTCTATTCCTATTTCGTGCGGTAGAGTAAATGATATGAGTATCCTTTTTAATGTGTTTCCTTGTGTTTTCTAGGAGATGAATACTAGAAGGATGACCACTAGAAGTTTGGAATAGGAGAGGATAAATGAGGAGATTCCTCCTCAAGTTGAGAAAGTTGAGCAAGTTCCTCAAGATGTGCAAGGTGTCCAAGGTGCTCATGTGCCTCCCCAAGGTGATCATATCCCTAACGTGGAAGGAGGTAATGAGGTGTCAGTGGTTCATCCGGATTTCGACTAATCAAGAGATTGGAGAGGCTTTGCTTGCTTTAGCTTGAGCCGTCACTACTTAAGGGAATTTGAGTATGATGCCTAGTAAGAATGTGGCGGAGAGCACTATGACATCAAGGTTGAGAGACTTTGTGAGGATGAATCCTCCTATATTTCTTGACTCTAAGGTGGGTGAGGATCCACAAGAGTTTCTTGATGGAGTGTACAAGGTGTTAAGTGCTATGGGAGTTACATCTAGGGAGAAGGTGGAGTTGGCTTCGTATCAATTGAGGGATGTTTCTCAAATATGGTACACTCAATGGAAGGACAGTAGGCCAGAAGAATCGGGTCCTATTGAGTGGGAAGAATTCAAGGAAGCTTTTCTTGGTAAGTACTTTCCCCGGGAGAAAAGGGAAGTTAAGGTGGAGGAGTTTATCAATTTCAAACAAGGCAATATGAGTGTTGCGGAGTATTCTTTGAGATTCTCAACTTTGTCTAGGTATGCCCCTTCTCTTGTGTCTAATACAAGAGATGAAATGAGTCATTTTGTGATGGGTATAGCCGACTTAGTGATGGAGGAATGTCGTAAGGCTATGCTACATGATGATATGACACTAGCTAGACTCATAGTGTATGCATAATCAATTGAAGAGTCTAAACTTAGGAGGATGGCTAGAAGTTTTAAAAGGAGTGGTGCTAGTGATCAAGAGAAAACTAGGTTTAAGAAGAGGGATCAAACTCAAGAAGAACCTAATTAAGAGTGCTTAGGTGAAATTGGAGAAAGGAGGTAGTTCTCAAATCGTCAAACCTACCTGTTCCAAATGTGGCAAGAAACATTATGGTGAGTGCCTATTGGGTACCGGGAGTTTCTTTGGATGTGGTAAGGAAGGACACAAGGTGAGAGATTGTCCTATGATTGCTTCTAGAGGAAGAGAGGGTAAGCAAGTTTCCCCTAGTGTTCCAAAGGAAAATGCTTCAATAAATAGGCGCTTCTATGCACTCCGGTCTAGAGGAGAGAAGTCGGATGAGAGTGATGATGATGTTGGTAAGCTCTCTTTCTCTTGTTGTAATATGAGTTCCTTCTAAGTGGGGGAGTATGGTTGGTAAGTGGGATATAATGGTATAGAAGCATGTTGCATGCGCATGATGTTTAGGAGGTTTGTTGAAATTGAATTTCATTAACTTCTTGCACTGTTTATTTTATGAAGTCATTATTATATTGTAAGATGTGTTTATATGATGTTACTTTGCATATTAGCATGTTCATATAATGAATTGCCTAAAAGACGCATTTATGAAAATTGGTAAAATCATTGTAGCAATAAAACAGTTAATTGTACAATTTTTGGGAGGTTGAATAATTGATTATTTGGTCTAAAATTTTTGTAATGTTGTTATAACTGATGTATATAGGCATGATATTTAATCGAAAATGATTTTCCGTTATTTGGAATGAAGCATGTGAGTTCTGTAGCATAATGAGTTATAGAATTGTTTTCTAGTTTCTTGTTGTCTTGTAAATCTCTTGACTATGTGAAATTGATGTTTTTTTCCTTATTGATTATTTGTTTTATGGAATGGTTATTAGCTTCTAGTTGAATCTATATTCTTGGAAGTGTTCAGAGAGTGGCAAGTGTCATTCAAGAACGAATATTGTCCACGTGAGGGAGAAAGTAAGACCCCGAATATGATTTCGGTGAACTAGAGCCTAAAATGTTGGTATTGATGGTTTTATGTACTAAATAGGTTTAATATATGGTATTGAGGCAGTGTATAAAGTATTAGGTGCATTGGAAGTCAAACGTTAAGAGCCAACCAAGACGTTGGACAACTAGGTCACCTATGTGCCTCATATGCAGTGTTATGTATTTATGTTTGACTAATGAGGTTGTAAGGTACTTAAATGATTTATTATAGCATGTATAGGAAGTGTGTTGAGTTTCGTGGAGTTTGGAGGTCAAACGTCTAAGAACGTCCATTATGTTTAAATGATGTGCCTTGAAATGACCTTGTGTGTCTAGGCATTTATTCGTCGATTTTAACGTGTTTATTTTGGATTAAATTCATGTGTTATATACTCAAAGATGATCATGTTTGGGTTGTAAACGTCCGGGCAAACATCCCCAAGGACCAACTAAGGGTCCTTGAAGAAGGTTCTAAAACTTGGTGTCAAGACTGTCTGAAGCAGCCCCAAACAACGGAGGCATCAACGGCCCGTGGGCCAATCGACGCCCCGTCGATGGGTGTCGTTGGTGGATAATTAGTTTTGGTTGAGAAGGGAACCTTGACAAGTCTCTGACCCAGCCAACGGAACGACAGGACGATTCGTTTGTGGACAAACGGTCCGTCGACTATCCAACCGTCGATGGGCCTGTTTTCCTGTGCTGTCTCACTGTAAGTGGAGGGATGATATTGTAATTTCAGACCACTTCCAAATAATGGTATTAGAGGTTTCTTAAGGGTCTTTTGGTTATTTTAAACATGTATATAAGTGTTTAACACTTAGAATATTTCATTCTTCCAAAACAAAACCCGAAATCCCTTAGAAACTCCCAATGACTCCATTCAAGTCCAAAATCAAGGAAGAGCTTAGTGTGACGAATTGAGTGGAGATTCTTCATCAAAGTGAATAATTATCTTCATCAAGGTATGGCTTTTTATCCTTGAAACTCGTTTCATCAAGGAGCCCCAAATTCTCAAGATGTTTTCTAAAGTTTTCAAAGTTGAATTGTCTAATTTCATGATTCTACCATGGGTTTTTCCATTATGCTTTAGATTAATGTTGTATTGATGATTTTAACCTAAATTACCTATTAACCAATGAATTTTAATGAACCCTATATTTTGACTAAGTTTTGGGTTACTTGATGTTGATCTAATGTTGATGAATTCTTATGTAGTTTTATGTGGGCTATTCGTTGATGTAACAATTGTAGTAAATTGATATCTAGGTTGTATTATATTGATGAATTTACATTGAATAGACCTAGTTCATTGATTATTATAGTTTTTATGTTTAATTGTTGGTTATGGCCTTAGGTAAGGGTTTTGTGTTATTGAATTGAGTAAGTTGACTTTTGATTGAAGTGTTGAAGATGATGGGGGGGGGGGTATGCTGCCCTATTTCCTTTAATTTGATGTTATTTATAGTTTGATTCTATTGTGATTGGATGGTCCACTAATGGTGGCGGTGTTATGTGTTTTACTTGAAATTGATGTGGCCTTGTTGGCGTTATTTTTATGCAATAATTTGATATTGGCCTTATTGGCAACTACTTGAAGTAATATGACTATTTGTGTAGTTGATTAGGTGAGTCATGACCATATCTATCTGAATGTGAAGTCATATATGTATTCTCTTATTCATGTCTTCTTAGGTGATCATTTTAGACTATGACTATTGACTTATGTGTATAGTCTTAGGGTTAAGTCTTGGCTATTCCTACTTGAATATATGATTCTATATTGGTAACATTGATGATGTTAGGAAAGTATATAGTATGACTTGAAGATGTTAGGTTTTCTTCTAGGTGCTTCTAGAATGACTTGCATTATGGGTTAAAAGTGAAGTATGTGTTGTCTTGTCTTGGTTGACTTGTGTCCCTTGCTTGATGTACATATGATTATGAATATGTGATGTCTTGATTTAGGGTGTTATAACTTTTAGCTGAATGTATGAATGACATGTGACCTTAAATGAACTTAAGAGAGTCTTTTATGTGAAAACCTTGACTTAGTGGTAATGTTATGATTGTTGAAGCCGTAAGCCGTAACGGTATGCTTCAAAGTCAAGGAATGATAGACTTAAGGTTAAATGGCTGGAACGGCATCATATGAGTCCTTAAAAAAGTCATCATGAGCTTCTTGTCGCCATTGTGAGGTAGCCCTAGTGGACCTTCCTTTGGTAGGATAAATGTGATTGGGTTATGAACTTGTTATTGAACCCTTTTATGTGAACCTAATCTGTTAATTACTCTATGAGAAAGAAGACTATAACCGAGTGAGTATGGTAAGGGGAAGTAGTTCCAGTTAAAGAGTGAGATTAGATGTCAAAGTAGTCCCTTCATATTTCTTAACCACGTGCCTACATGGGATGTGTCTAAGTTCTACCCTTGGCAAGTAGAACAACCTCATCTACGTAGTATAGAACTCCGGATTCCATGTCTTGCTATTATGGTCTATGTCGGTTATTGCCTCTTCTCATCATATGGAATACCTATTAGCATTAGAGAAGTTTATGAGGTATGGGATGCTATGTAGACATTGCACTATAGACTTTAACTTGGAGATCCTAAATCTCGTCCAAGACCATTACTTGAATGTCATTTAAGTGATGTATGAGTCTTACAATAAACTAATGAAGTAATGACTTATGTTAAGAAGTATAAAAATGAATAAGTACCTATTCTAAAGTGACTTAAGGATTCCTTAGCTAAAGTGATCTCTTCATGTCTTATCTTTGGAAGTCTTGAGGATGACTCTAATAAGGGAAGTTGGTTGGTGTTGTGGACATGATCTAAGCCTTAGGTAGTCTTGAAGACTATTCAGGTCATGTTGAAGAGGTCTATCATGGAAGTTATCTTCTTGATATACTTAACTAGGACTTTTGATAGCCTTTGGAAGGAGAATGCCATATCATCTATATGTTGGTGTATTAAGTGAGAATGATTCTATTCTAGGGAGTCTAAAGGATCTCTTAAGTATGTGTGTATAAGGGATTGTATGTGCGGTCGGTTCACATTTCACTTAAGTGAGACTTTGAGTTACCTTTGGTAGAAGAATCTTACCTTGATATTTATGATTCTTTCGAAGTGTGTATGTTACTCATTATAAGTATTCTTAAGGGTCGTTTAGGCACATATAGAGAGGGTGTATGATCGGTGTCTCTTTATGTGACTTAAGTTAAACTTAGGGTAGTTTTAAGTGAGAAGATTACATACTAAAGGGTGTCTAAAGTGAAGAATAAGTAACTTCACTGTACAGTGAAGTAATTCACTGTAACAGTGAATGAGGTTAATGTAAAGTGACCTCTAAAATTGTGATTTTTGGTTTAAATGTTATCTTATGTGTTTCTAAGTTTTTAAATGGTGTTGTTATGATTACAATATGATTTTCTGAAAGAAAAGATGCATATTTTCAATAAATGTCTGTTTTCATGATTTTTATGCATAATGTCATACCTAGTACATGTGGTTGTACTAACTCCATGCTTTTTTATCTATCTATATAGTTCGTGGTAGGTAAGGATCTTTTGGAAAGGAAGACGTGGACCGTAGCATCATTCAAGAGAAGTTGAAGTATATCCTCATTTGACTCGAGGGCATATATGTCTTTTATGTTTCTTATCGAAGTATTGTAGTAGACTAAGTATTCTTATATTCTTATTTTGAAGTATGGGTCGTGTACCAAGTATTCTTGTGTCTTTAGATGATGAGATTGGGACTTAGTATTTCTTATTGCTTTATATGAAAGAGATTTTTAAAGAGTATGTTATGTTTTTGTGAAAAGTTTTAATTCAACAGTACTTTTCACTATGTTTATGCGTGAATGATACATAAGAGTTTGTATAAGACCTCCGAGAGATGAACTACGCCGGTTGCAATCGGAGATTGCACGTAACTTCTAGGGTGTGATTTTGGGATGTGACACTAAGGTTGTCAGTAAACCTTTAGTTATGCACTTCAAATTGAGTACTACACATTGTCCTTCCAGTGACGGTGAGAAGGAAGATATGAAGCAAGTTCCTTATGCTTCAATTGTTAGTAGTTTGATGTATGCAATGGTGTGTACAAGATCAGATATTGCTCATGCTGTTGGTATTGTTAGTCGTTTTCTTTCTAACATGGGAAGAGAGCATTGAAATACTAGTGGATTATGAGATATCTTTGTGACACTTTTAGTATGTGTTTGTGTTTTGGGATAGAGAAACCTATTTTTTGTTGTTGTACTAATTCAGACATGATTGGTGATGTTGATAGTTGTAAGTCTACTTCAGGCTACTTGATTACTTTTGCAGGGGGAGCTGTTCTTGGCAATCTAGATTGCAAAAATGTGTTGCTTTATCTACTACATAGGCTAAGCTTATTGCAGCTGTTGAAGCTTGGAAAGAATTGATCTAGATGAAAAGATTCTTGGGGGAACTTGGTTGTGCTCAAGAGAGTTATGTGCTTTATTGCGACAATCAAAGTGCTTTTCATCTTGGCAAGAATTCCACATTTTATGGTCGGTCTAAACACATTAATGTGAGGTATCATTGGATTAGCGATGTGTTGAATTCTAGGTTGTTTGAACTTGAGAAAATCCATACCAATGATAATGGTTCCGACATGATGACTAAAGCTTTCCCAAGAGAGAAGTTTGAAGAATGTTGCATGATCATCGGATGGAGGTTTCCTCCACATAGTCGGTAGGGGGTGAATTGTTGGGTTTGGGCCTTTTTCCCTTCCTATGTGGATGAATAAAAGTACAAGGTTTTGGGTCTTTCATCCTTTCCTTTGGGATATTAGCCCAAATTTTACAAGTCTACTTTTGCCCATAATCCCAATATTATGGTGCATATGTAACATTTTATTTTAGGTCTTATTTGAAGAGAATTACAAGAGTTTGAGAGAAGCCATATATAGAGAAAAGTGAGAAAGTCTAGATTTTCGCACAAACCATAGCAGCAAATTTTGAATCTCAATTTCCGCTTTTGTTTTTTGTTTGATTGAGTTGATTTTTAGATAGAGTGTTCCTTTCAACTTTATCTTTGATTGGGAACTGAGAGAGGGTTCTTTGGAGTCCTGTAGCTCCATATTTTAGTTAGTGAACAGTAGCTGCGATTTGAGTATTTTATCTCCTTTTTGTTTCTCTAGTTTTTGATGTTATATTGTAGTTGTGTTGCTCATTGTTTTACACTTTATTGGTGACCATTTTGTATGACGCTTTTGTACCTCTTGTTGATTATAGTGGAGCTCTGGTCTTGTAGTTTTTATTCTTCACACCGAAGAGGTTTTCTACGTCAATTTGGCGTCTCTTGTGTTGATATATTCTTCCTCCTTGGTTGATTAGTTTGTTGCTCAAACTATTTTATTCTTGCATTAGTTTGTCTTCTCTTGGTTCAAAATGGGTTTCTTCGCCTATCGCCTTTGTTGTGCACATATCTATTTTGTGCTTGCCTTTCCCAACAATATATACTTCTAATTAATTAATTCAACTATTCACACAATAAAATAAAGGGAAGTTTGTTTGAGATTTTATTAATTCATTATTTTGTGCCTTGATTATGAATAGTTAAAATATAGGGATAATGCCCAAGTACCCCCTCAACTTATGCCCGAAATCTCAGAGACACACTTATACTATACTAAGGTCCTATTACCCCCCTGAACTTATTTTATTAATAATTTTTTACCCCTTTTTAGCTTACGTGGCACTATCTTGTGGGCCCAACGATGGTTGACTTTTTTTTCGAACTAGTGCCACGTAGGCTAAAAAGGGGTAGAAAATACATATAAAATAAGTTCAGGGGGGTAATAGGACCTTAGTATAGTATAAGTGTGTCTCTGGGATTTCGGGCATAGGTTGAGGGGGTACTTGGGTATTTTCCCTAAAATATATAATATTAATCAGGATAAACTATCAATAATTTTATCTAGCATTTGATCATAAATTTTAAAATATTTTTGGCAAATCAGTTTTTGGTAAAATTTTACCATGTGTTTGATCATAGATTTTGAGATAATTCTTTGACTCTAAATTTTTTGAACTTATACCCATAAATTTTAAAAGTTATTTAAATTTTTTTTTATTTTTTATTATCATTTTATGCTCTGGGAAAGCCATGACAACGAGTATAATTAATGACAACGAACGTAATTAAAATACATGAACTTAAAAAAAAGAGTAAGAAAACAAAAGGAAAATAATATTGATTTGTATAAAAAATAACTATTATTACTACTTGTAATTGGAAGTGACTTCAAAGAGAAAGCTCATATAAAATTTGTATAAAATATGTATATAACTATATAAATTTTGTACAACAAATTATCAATGAAATTTAGTCCAGAACTATAAACGATGGGATGTTTTTATAAAATATTAACATTTGGGCAACTTTTAAAATTTAAAAATTCTCATATACAAAATTTGGCTCAAAATTCTAGCGTTTTACTAGAACTTGGAAACTTGGGATGTTTATCAAATATATTTTTAAAGTAATAGTAAATTATATGGGTAAACACTAATTCTAAAAAATATTTGTAGCCAAATATGCTTAAACATTATTCATTCATGATGATGATGAGAGATTTTGAATTCAAATGTTATTAATAAAGTCATTTTTAGTAATGGGCGTTTACCCTCAAGTTGGAATTTGTAATCGACTCATTCGTATGAGTCAAGTCCGAAATGATTATTTGTCACAAGGTGGAAAACCAACAAAAAGTAGTTAAAGTCTTCAAATTCAATTACTGAATTATACCAAGTCATTGGATAAAGAGCATGATAGATAATGCAAACTTACTGTACTTAGTTGGAAAATTAACTAATTATACCCCTTGATGAGGGAGGGTAGAAGATTACTAATTAGCAATTAATCCTGCTTGTTTAAGACCATTGACTTGCTTTATTGAATCATAACAAGTTGTGTATTAGTCTAAGAAATATATATAAGCATGAGTGGTCCGTTTCAAATGAAAGTATTCTATATAGCAATGCTTATTCACATGTCTACTAAACTAGATTAGTTTATTGATCACAAGGATACTCCAAACTGGTATTTAATCTTTATAATAGTGCCTTGGGTCCAATATTCTTAAGAATCATTAAGAGTGTTTGGTACGAAGGAAAATATTTTGTAGAAAATGTTTTCTAATTTTCTCGTGTGTAGTTGGGACAAAAGTTTTGGAAAATATTTTCTAAATCAATTCATTTTCCTCAAAATTAAGGAAAATGACTTTCTTTCAAAAATTAAGGAAAATATTTTACAAAACTCCTCCAATTTCAAATTATATTTTTTTCGAGCAACATTAATTTTAAAAACATATTTTAATTTTTTAATTTTATTTTTCACCCGATCCTTGACCACCACCCACCCACCACCTGCCAGCCCCCAAACCCCACCCCCTCCCCAAAAAATTAATTTTGCAAAAATATTTTCAACTTCAAATTTTTATTTTTAAACTCCTAACCCCCCT
>NC_028641.1:34914962-34986762 GCF_001406875.1 Solanum pennellii
CACCCCCTACCAGCACCCCACCCACCCCCAAACCCCAAAACAATTAATTTCATTCCTAAATCAAACATACGGAAAAAAATTTCTATTCACCAACCAAACATGAGAAAATAAGTCCAAAATCTACTTGTTTTCGATAAAACATTTTCTAGGAAAACATTTTCCATAAAAAACATTTTGTTTAATACGAAACATACCCTAAAGATGAATAAGCAATTAGATATTTAAGTTACATAGTACACCTTTAATGGATATACTATTTCTTAATTTTTTATTAATTTAGATACACCACTTGAAAAAGTCACTCATTCTTCAAAAGTAATAAGAAGTGTTTTAACTAAATTATCTACTTGGCCTATAAAGAATCAATATTTTTCTCTCTGATCTATTTTATATTCACTTTATTGTATCAACATAATATATATTATCTTTTGTTTTATTTATTATTATATATAAAGAAGATTGTTTTCGAACAATGAAAAAGAAAATAAATTTTAAGAAAGTTATCTTTTTATTGAGGGACACAGTTAATTTTTATCAATAAGCTAAAAGATATTTTCTAATAAATTTTCTTTCATTTCTATTGCAGATCCAATAAAGTTAAATCTTTTAATCTATAAATATGACATATACTACAGTGTGATTATTTTTTCATGATTCTCTAAGATATATCTTACAATGTAAAATAATGGTAAAATACTAAGCACTAAGCAAATACGTTAGTATATGGAAATTATTATTTTTTTTAAAAAATTATTGAATAATGGCATAATAATACCGTGATAAAAAGAATTATCGCTAAAATGAGCGTTCACCAGTTTTGTCTTTGATATCCTCACATTTAGTAGAAGAATCCCAATTTGTTGTATTCTACTCTACCCCCAATTTGTACAACAAGAGTTTTAAGAATAAACATTAGATTTTCAACTAGTACAAAAAAATCATTAAAAAATGAGAGAAAATATGTTAGATGAACGAAAATCAAAATCAACAAAAAAAAAATCACTTTCAGAATAATAAATAAATAAATCTAATAATAACAATTAAAAGAGGAGAAAACTATCTTACCAGAAATACATCAATACCATATATGCTAATTATATTTCTACTTTTAAAAAATTAAATATATTACCACTTTTAATATTTTATAAAATATATTATCAAAGATACAATAAAGTAATTATATCCCTTAAAATTAGGATTGATTAATTATATTTACATTTAAATTTATGATTAAAGTATTAATTACAATAACAAATATCATCTTGTTCTCTTTCATTATTCTCCTCCAATCTCCAACACCACCAATATTTTGCATAAGCATTGTCCGTAACATGTTTGAAAGAAAATCGGAGTGGCCTCCCTAACACCGTGAACGAGTAAAGAAATCCAGTGTGAATAATATCGTGGCCGAAGACAATTCTTTTCACCAAAAGTGGGTCCAAAATGGACATAATTCTTGGTCATGCGCAAAACTAAAATACCCACCCACCTATCCATTTAAAGTTAACCTACCCATATTAGAAAATCCTAGCCCAATCTAGAAGCATCTAAAGAAAATCCTTTGCCGCCGCAAGCAACAACGCAAAATGAAAACTCTTTATCGGAAATCTAAGGTTCGCGTAATAGCTAAAAAAAATTTTGAGCTAAAACTCGAACCATACTTCATAGTGAGTAAGTTTTTACTGATGAATTTAACTTTTTTCTAAGTGTTAAGGTCACTTGATGTAGAACCTTGAGTTCTTAAAGAACTATAGTGAATTCATTGAAGTCATTCCTAAGCTCTTCTAAGTTCTAGATCAACTTACAACAACCATAAGTATCAATCAAAGATGAGTTAGGTGGTATAGAATGGAAACTAAAAGATCTTTGAATTATCTTTCCGACGGCACCGAGTTTGCTAATTTTCGAGTTTAGATGAGTGAGATATGCCTCTTTGAAGTCAGACTGTCAAGTTAAGTAAAGTTACCCGAAAATAGTAAGGGGTATTTTTGTCTTTTCCTTACCTAATCAGATTTAATTAATTTTTAGTAAGGTTTAAAGGGTATAATCCTATCAGGTTCAGTTTGATAATCATAACATACGCCTAGGGTTTTAGTTGAGAGTTCAAGAAGAGAGAAGAAGAGAAAATAGGAGAAAAAAAGGAGAGGATCAAAGTGTTCATCGAGTATCTTGAGTTTTATTGCGGATTTTCATCATGGGTTTGATTACTAAGAGCTATGTAAGCTTTCGAGTTCTAGATTTTTCACCCACACGCCAATCATAATATTTACAGCGTAATTTCATTCTCAAAAGTTGAATGAATTGAGTTTTTGATAAGTATTCTCGAAGTTCGTTCTAATTCTTGTTTTGTTGGTGTTTGATGAATTCTTGAGATGAAATTTAGTTATTTGAGTGTTTTTTGGGTAGATTAGCGTGTTCCTAGGCTGATTAATAGAATCTAAAGAAAACTTGAGAAAAAAATTGATAAAAACTAATTTGGGATCAAAAAATGAGAAGAAAAAATATCGTCGGGCCCTTCTGGGGGAGGGGTGGTGCGATACACCACTGATAGGACAGGAGGGATGGCGTGGCGCGCCAAGATTGCGAATCTTAATTTCACGGGCTGGTTCCCCACTCTAGCAGTGCCCTAGGGTCGCTTGCCCCCACTGTTTTTCATCGTTTAACTTGTTTAAGTCCTTCTAAAGTGAACTAACACTTCCTATTTATTATAACTACTCTAAATAACTTCTAAACATATAGAACTAATCCATAAACATAAATTGAACCTTGAATCCATAAATTCAAATTCAAGGTAGAGTCAAGAGGCAAGTCTTGAGAGGTCTTTTAAGTCTTTTGAGGAGTCTTCTAAAACTTCTAATAACTTGTTTCAATACTCAATAAAGTGAGCATGAGAGTGAGGATGATATACTTCATGTAATGAACTATAACTCTTGAATTAATAATTCAAAGTCAACGTAGAGTTAAGAGTAGAGTTCAAGAAAGTCTTGGAGTTCAATTGTGAATCCTTTGAGATCAACTGTCGATTTAAACTAAGTTTGAGGAAGTAAGTAAGAGAATGAGATTAGTCGTATGCATGAGTTCCATGTTGTCATGAAAGACCATCGAGTAGAGTCGTTCATACTCATAAATTCCTCATGAACTCCATAAGTCGAGTATCTTGTAGAGGAGTAGTATCTTCAACTTATAAGTCTTGAGTATCGAGTTCCTAACTTTTTCAAGATTATATTCGAAACCAATAGATTATAACATATTACCCATTAAGTAGTTGAGTTGAGAGTTGTTCATGTCCATAATTCCATATGAAGCCTCCGTGTTGATCCTTTTTGAAATGAGTAGTATCATTCATTCCTTGAGCTTTGGATTACTTGAGTTCCAAGTATTGAGTTCTATGCATGATTGTTCAAAATCTTGAATTGAGTCACTCACGTCCAAAATTCGGCATGAACTTTATTCCTAGAAGTCTTTAACAAAAAAATTCTAATTTTTTTTAAAACTTGACATTTGAGTGGAGAAAGAATAGAGTCGAGTTCATTTTCTTTAAAATAATATATGATAGCTAAGTATTCCCAAGTGCAAATGTTTTCACATTTAAAAGAGGAGGAAACAGATTATCCTATCCATACACCTTTAGTAGCGTTCATTTCATTGTGTGCATCATTTGAGGCTGGCCTCATTCATTCTTTGGAAACTTGAACTTTAACCGATATAGATGATGTGAACATCATGAAATCAAGCGTCGCGGAACCCCACACCAAAGAGAGGTTGAATCACCGGCCAAAGTGACCCAAACATGCTAGCGTACATGGGAATTTAAACCCGCCAGATCCCTATTTTGGGTGTATAGGTTCAAAGACTAGGAGATATATGGAGACCCATACCCGGCAAGCCAAACAGTCTCATCTGATGAGTGTTACTCGAACCTCCGCCCTTTTCGAAAGAAGGCATCACTGCTCATAGCTAGCCTGTCGGTGCTCAGTATAAGGTTCCATTTGATTCATCTCATACGTCATGTAAGCTGACTTCTAGTATGAGGACATCATATCTCATTAGATGATTTCTCATCTCATCATTAGTATTAAGTGTGTTAAGATCAATACCTTCATTAGAGTGTTCATAGAGACTGGTCTCTTCATTATCTTACACTCTCATAGGTGAGTATGTTTTGGTAACATTTACTTAGGCTCATTTAAGATTGTTCTCATCATTTACATTTCGCCTCATCTCATGTTGTCACCGCATTCATTAACATTAGAATCTTTGTTTTTCATAGTTACTCACCTCTTATTACGTGAATGTTCATTTCATTATATGCGAATGCACTTGGCCATTTAGTGTGTTTCACACCCTTACTTAACCCTTCTAGGGTTTCATCATTTCATTGTTCATTTCATCATTTCATTGTTCATCTCATCATATGCCAATGCACTTAGCAATTTAGTGTATCTTACACTCATACTTAACCCTTATAGGATTCATCATTTTTTTACATACAGCTTAGGTTCACTTACTTTTGAACGTATGCCAGACTTATGAGTCTATACACACAAAGCATGGGGCTTCATTCATAGTTCGTTAATTGATTCATACATTCCTAAGATTATGTAGTACAAGACTTATGTATCTTGTATATATGCCAAGATTTTGATTTCGATCTAAGTAGGTTACATTATTCTTGGATATTTTGTTCATGTATGACTTATGTATCACTACGGAAGTTTGGGCAAGGAAATCTAAGTTTGAATCACTTGGATAGCATTTACATTTTTCTGTGATTTTATTTTTAATCTCTATGACATTGGGACTCAAGATTTAACCCCAACATTAACATTATACCTTTAATTTTCTACTTGGTTTCCTTCTTAAATTGGCCGAAGGGCTGTAGGTTAGAACCCCCACAACCTCTTCCATTTTATTCTTTAATTTTTGCTAGGGCATTGGGAGGTTGTGGGTTCGAACCCCCACAACCTCCTTATTTTTGTTTTTAATTAAGTTCATTAGGCTAGGCGTTTTGGCAGTGAGGTTGTGGGATCGAGCCCCCACAACCTCACTTTGTTTTCTTATTTAATTTTGTCATTCTCCTTTCCAACCTTGAGGTCGTGGGTTCGATTCCCACACCTCACATTTTTTTTCTTTACTTTCTCTTGCTTCACTCGCTACCAGGAGGTCGTGGGTTCGATTCCCACGCCTCCCATTTATTTATTTTAATTCTTGTTCTCCTCCTACTAACCCATCAGGCCCTATTTCGATTCCCCCAGCCCCCTTTTTCTTTTCCTTTCTCGTGATATCCAGTAGCCACAGGGTGAGGTCACAGGTTCGAATCCTTGTGGCCTCACCTCTTTGAAATGTATTAAATTTCAAGATTTCAACCCCCTTTTTGAACGAAATTTAAAGTACACTAAGTTGGAAATTTATTCATAATTTTTAGCTTCGTTTCATCAACTTTTTCATGTTAGTTTCTTAGGGCATTTCACCAAGCATTTAGTGCATTGTTAGGTGTAGTTTAGTAGTTACATTAGTCAAGCGTTTTCACTCAAAATTTGTAACTTCACACACCATATAAACATCACATCGTGCACAACTTTAGCACATAAAATACAAGAATTAACATGCCTTAACACGTGCCAAAACAGTGACTACTTCACTGCCACACGTTGCGCACACACATCACCTTTTTCACATGATTTCGAACAACATTATCATTATTCACACAGTTTCGAACGTGCATACTTAAACATAAACATCACGAAAACACATTTCATCCCTACTTTGTACCAACAAACATACCCAACCTAAAGTTCAATGGGAGCCAGTGATAGGGACATGCAAAAAGGGGGAACAATCCTAGTTTTCGGAAAGAATATCTTGAATCTTAAGGGTATCTTGGGAAAGTCACCAAGAGTAAAGAAACCCATACCGTAATTGGTGTTCAAACGATGAATATGCTGCCCAAAACCCTCTCCAAAATCAGTCCAAGCTTCCTCAACGTCAACACTACTCGACGGACAACTTCTCTTTGCCTTAACGATTTTGGTTACTTTGTTTTTCTCAAAATTTCATGTGATTTCTTAAAGTGTGAAGAAATCTTAATATTACTTCTGCTCTTTGTTGTTTTTGGCAGAAACCAACGTGAGAGAGAATGATGAAATGTGAGAGAGAGATTGTGAGAGAGCAGTCTAATAATTGGAGTTTTAGTTTGGGAATTAGTCAAACTAGGACTCCTTATTAATTTAAATGAAAACCTGATTTAATTAGCTTAGTGAAAGGACCATTATGCCCTTAAAAAATCAGATTATAAACATTAATTAAATCACAAACTTGTTGCTACCAATGGGCTCGAAGTCGGGTAGAGTGTCCCTTGCGAAATAGACCATTTCGGGTCAACCTGAGCCTAATCGGTTCTTTAATTAAATTAATTAATTAATTAATTAATTCCTTAGGGTAATTACGATAATACCCTTGGCGTGGAAAAGACCATTTTACCCCTTGGCCCTTAAAACATAAGATTTCTTCTTTTTAAGTTCAGTAAAGACTCTTTCGATTAAATCTTCGTTTTCGAGAGCCTTACTTGGTTGGTTCCAACTTTTCCAAGCTAAACTAACTCCCCAAGTTAGTTGGCTTGGTCATAGTAAGGTTTCTGAGGTTTGGTTCTATGCGTATTAATCCGTGTGAACCTTGGTCTAATTGCAAGTATTCTTTACACCTTAAGTATTTATCTTATTCATTTTTTTAGGGTTGTTACATTATCCCCCTCTTAGGAACACTCCTACCCGAATGACACTATCACTACATATCTTAATGCCAATCGGATCATAATACAATCACTATGCATAGTCAAGAAATAGCAACAAAATACGTAGAGATAAGGAAACATAGACTTAAGAGTAGGAAGTCTAACCTTAAGAGCTGAAAAGATGAGGGTATAGAGATCTCTGTCGGCCTCAACCTCCCATGTAGCACCCTCAACAAGATGATTTCTCCAAAATACCTTCACTATTGAAATCTCCTTGTTCCTCAGCCGCTTGACCTGTCTGTCTAAGATCTCAATAGGTACCTCCTCATAGGACAAGTCTTCATCGACCCCCAAACCTTCCACAGGTAGAATCGATGCTGGATCACCTAGGCACTTCTTCAACATAGAGACATGAAAGACTGGATGGACAGAAGCTAGCTCTGCAGGCAATGCTAACTCATAGGCCACCTCACCCACACACTGCAGGATCTCATATGGCCCAACATACCTCGGACTCAACTTTCCTTTTCAACCAAATCTCATCACCCCTTTCATAGGTGATATCTTCAAGTAAACCTGGTCACAAACATCAAACTCTAAGGGCCGCTTTCTATTGTCTGTGTATGAGTTTTGTTTGCTGTAAGCAGTAGCCAACCCGTCCCTAATTACTCTAACTTTCTCTAAGGCCTCACGAATGATCTCTGGACCCAAAATGGATGACTCTCAAACCTCAAACCACCCAACTGGAGATCTACACCTCCTACTATATAGTGCCTCAAACGGTGCCATCCCAATGCTGGAGTGATAGCTATTATTATACGAGAACTCTATCAAAGGCAGATGGTCATCCCAGCTTCCTCCGAAGTCAATCACACACGCTCTCAACATGTCCTCCAATGTCTAAATGGTGCGCTCCGCCTGCCCATCAGTCTGATGATGAAAGGAAGTACTAAGATTCGTCTGCATACCCAAGCTTTTCTGGAAAGATCTCTAGAAATGGAAGTAAACTGAGCTCCTCTATCAGAAATGATAGACAAAGGAATCCCATGCCACCTTACAATCTCATCAATATAATGTCTCGCATAGTCCTCGGCTCTGTAGGTAGACTTCACAGGGATAAAGTGAGCAGACTTAGTCAATCTTTCCATAATTACCCATATTGAGTCATGCTGCCTCCTAGTCCTTGGAAGACCAACCATGAAGTCCATATTAAAAGCCTTCCACTTCCAAGTCGGAACCTCAATAATCTAAGTCAGACCACAAGTATTAAGATGCTCTGCCTTAACCTGCTAACAATTAGGACACTTAGTCACATATTCTGCAATGTCCTTCTTCATGACATCCCACTAATAGATCTTCTTAAGATCATAATACATTTTGGTGGAACCTGGATGTATGGAATATCTGGAACCATGGGCCTCTGCCACAATCCAGGTACGCAAATCATCCACATCTTGAACACACAGCCTATCTTGGTATCTAAGTATGCCATCACCTTCCAAAGCGAAAGACTCATTCATTTTAACAACACTGAGTCCTTCAGCTCCATCAACACAGGATCAAGATGCTGACCCTTCTTGACTTCAACTACCAAGGATGATTCAGAACTAGGATGAACTGAAACACCCCTACTAGTAGAGTCAACCCATCGCACACCCACTCTGGCCAGTCTGTGTACCTCTTTTGCCAACTCCTTCTTCTCGTCCTCAACGTGGGTTGTACTCCCCATGCTCATCCTGCTCAAAGTATCACCCACAACATTAGCCTTACCTAAATAGTAGTGCACATTCATGTCATAATCTTTCAATAGCTCCAACCATCTCCGCTACTCCCTATGTGTGAACACGTACTGGAGACTCTTATGGTCTGTGAACACATCCACATGCACTCCATAAAGATAATGACTCCACAGCTTCAATGCAAACACCACAGCTGCCAACTCTAGGTCATGAGTGGGATAATTCTTCTCATGAACCTTGAGCTGTATGGAAGCATAGGCTATCACCTTACCAGCTTGCATAAGAACACAACCCAAAACAACCCTAGATGCATCACAATAAACAGTGTAATTCTCACACACTAAGGCAGAGTAAGCACCGAGGCTGAAGCGAGTCGGTCCTTGAGCTCGTGGAAACTCTTCTCACAAGTCTCAGTCCATTCAAACTTGGTTTCTTCTTCGTCAAAGCTTATAGTGGGACAGCAATGGAAGAAAAGACCTCCACAAACGTGCGTAGTAACTTTCCAATCCCAGAAAGCTACGGATGTCAGTGGGAGTAAGGGGCTTTGGCCAGTTCTAAAAGCTTCAGTCTTCCTGAGGTCCACCTCTACACCTTCATTGGACACAACATGACCCAGGAAGGTCACTGATATCAGCCCGAATTCACACTTGCTGAATTTGGCATACAATTGATGTTGTCTAAGTACCTTCAAGGTTAGTCTCAAATGCTTTTCATGCTCTTCATTGGTCTTAGAGTAGATGAGAATGTCATCAATGAATACTATGACGAAAGAGTCAAGGTATTCATGGAAGACCCTGTTCATGAGATCCATAAATTCAGCAGGTGCATTCGTGAGACCAATGACATGACTAGAAACTCATAGTGACCATAGCGGGTACGAAAGGCAATCTTTGGGATATCTCCATCCCTAACCCTAATATGATGGTACCCTGAATGAAGATCAATTTTTGAAAAGAAACTAGACCCTTGGAGTTGGTCAAACAATTCATCTTTTCTGGGAAGTGGATACTTGTTCTTGATAGTAACTTTGTTGAGTTGCCAATAATCTATACACATTCTAATGGTCCCATCTTTCTTCTTTACAAACAACACTGGAGCGCCCCAAGGTGATATGCTCGGCTGCATGAAACCCTTATAAGTGAGATCTTTTAACCGCAGCTTCAACTCTATCAGTTCTGTTGGAGCCATTCTATAAGGAGGAATTGAGATCGGTTTAGTATCAGGTTCTAAGTCGATACCAAAGTCAATCTCTCGAAGGGGAGGGACTTCAGGAAAATCTCCAAGGAAACACATCTAGGAACTCATTCACAACAAGCACTGAGTCTATGGAAGGAATGTCATGATCTAAATCATTAACACTCACAAGATGACATAGTAACCCCTTGGACATCATTTTATTGGCCTTAAGATTTGAAATTAAGGGATTTGGACGACTTGAATTGTACCACTACAAGACTAACTCTTCTTCATTGGGGAAGAAAAATCTCACCACTCTACTACGACAGTCCAAGATAACATAATAACTAAGAAGCCAGTCCATGCCAAGAATAACATCAAAATCATGCAAAGGTAGTTCAACCATGTCCGCACACATAGTCCTATCACATACAACTATTGGGAAATCCTTGTATACTCTATCAGTTCTTACACTTTCTCCTAAAGGCATACTAACCACTATAGGATCATGCAGAACTTCAGGTAGTATTTCAAAAATAAGAGCAAGCATAGGAGTCACAAAGGAAAATGTAGACCCTAAATCAAGTAAAGCATAAACAGAAGTTGAGAATACTTGAAGCATACATGTGACCACATAAACGGACTTCTCCTGCTCCTCCCTGCCCTTCAGGGCATAGAATTTATTCCTCTTGGAAGGTTCTGCTGCTGCTGCACTCTGTGGGTTAGGCCTAGGCTGAGTATTAACTCCAGCCTGACCTTTGTTCTGTGGACAGTCTTTGACCATGTGTATACTCTTACCAAAACCGAAGCAGGAATTAGTGCCCTGTCTGCACTCTCCACTGTGAGCTCGGCTACACTTAGCACAGTTTTTCTTAAGACAATGCATCTCACCTCCATTTCCCCTCTTGGGCTAAGGTCTGACTCCTCTAGGTGTTGTACTCCTCTGAGAGTTAGAATTCGTAGAACTCTGTTGCCCCTTCTTGAACCTGGCTGCTCACGGACGCCAAAATTGTTTCTATGGCCTCCATGGCTGGGACCTGCCTGATATTGAGGCCTAAGCCTCCTAACATCACGAACACCTCTCTTCTTGAGGCTGTCCTCTACCTGTTGGACATGCACCATCAACCTGGAAAGGTCCATATTATTGTGGAGCATCGTAGACCGACACACTCCTCTTCCAGGTTTCCATTGATTCCTGTGAGGAACCTTCTCATCTCATCCCTGCTGTTTGAAACCAGGGAAGTAGCATACCAGGATAATTTCAACAAAGCTCAGTACTCTCCTCATTCTTGATATTAAATACTAAGGAAAGTAACATACCTTTATAGCTTAACAAACTTCAGGGAATAGTCCCTGACCATCATAGAGCCTTGTTTAAAGTTGATGAACTCCTCAACCTTGGCTTCCCTCATCTCTCAGGGGAAGAACCTCTCGAGAAATGCTGTCTTGAAAAGCTTCCAAGTGACTGGCACTCCACCCAAAACATGGCTATCTTGCCACACCTTGCACCAAGTCTGTGCAACATCCTTGAGCTGATAGAAAGCCAGCTTAGCATTCTTAGTATCTGTGGCCCCCATAGCCACAATAATCTTATGTAATTCATCCACAAACTCCTGAGGATCCTCTGATGTCATAGAACCTGTGAATATAGGAGGGTTCATCCTCGTGAAGTCTCGCAGCCTGTTAGCCATGCTGCAAACCGGTGGGTACTCAATTTGAACATCCTGCCGATTGACTTGGGCAGTCATAGCCTACGCGTGCATCGTAGTGGCCTGTGCCATATGAGCCATAGATGCCCTCACCTCAGCATCAATCAATCGAGCTGGGTTAACTAGCATGGCGACTCCTTCAACTGGAGCCTGGGGTGTATTCTGATTACCCCCAGCAGTTGCTCCTCCTCTCCTCTTACCATTATATCTCCTAGTGTCCATTCTCTGAAAAATAACAAGGATTGATTTTAGGCACGCTCATAACACTAAGAACTCAGAAATTAGGAAAAGCACGATAAGATCGGAAGAAGGGAAATTTTTCCTACACATCATGCAGTCTCTAATCCAGGATAGTGGTGCACTTCACTACCATGACTTAGAAACTACTCAATGTGGTTGATGTGAACTTATATTCCTCGGAATTTAACATAGTGCTCTGACACCAACTTGTCACGATTGGAATCTAGACCCTCGACGAGACCGGCGTCGTTGACCTCTTAGAGGTCGAAGACAAGCCTACTTACGTCATTCTTACTTTACATAGGTTAATTTTGCGGAAAATTCGAAACTTTTTGTTTCTTAACATACTTATAAATACATTCTCATTAATACATATTTGTTCACCATCAACCATCTAACATTAAGAGATAAGCAACTGAAAGAAATAGTTCAATTCTTATTAAGTGTATAATTGCCAAAATGGCACCAATACATAGTCTGAATAAAAATAGGAAAGAAACGCTAGTGGACATGCTCCACTATCTCAACTCTAAAACTAAGCTAGAATATGAAACAATAGCATTCTCGAAAGCATGAGGACCTACCAAAACCGGATGAATGTTGGACGTCCGGATAACTGCAACGATGATCCTTTAGCTCTATCGTCCATATGTGTCTGCACCTAAAATAGTAGAGTATGTATAGGTTTAGTACACACTTGTACTAAATATGCGTATATACAAGCACACACCACAGACATGCATGAGAAAGAATATATCTTTCCTAACAACATGATTTTTGGAAGTCAAGTCAGTGAACTTGCCAAATTGAGATTAGGAAAGTTTCCGAATTCGGATTAGGAAAGTCAATGAACTTTCCAAATTTGGATTAGGAAAGTCAGTGAGCTTTCAAGATTTGGAATAGAAAAGTAATGCCATGAGAATAACATACATCATCATACGTTTCACATTTGCACACAGCACATAACATTTACACATAGCACATATCATATAGCATACATCACATTTTGCATGTAGGACATAACTTCTTTAATATCTTTCATTCATATGCCATGTGACCTTAGAATCATGGACTTATCATTAAGACATCCCAAAAATGAGGGCTCAACAGATGGGACCTCAACTAGGGAGTCCTCATTAGCATACACAGAGTCTGCTTCGTTCATTCATACGTACTCCAATTCATTTCATTCACAGGCCAGTGTAAACACCACCTATACCTAGGATGTAGTTTAAGACTTTCATTAGGTTCGTTGTGCAATGACCAAGAATGACCTAATGTCATTACTTGAACCTAACTCACCTTTTGATTATTCTATTCAAACACCTGTGGGATAATTCATTTCATTATCTGTATCATTTGAGGCTAGCCTCATTCATTCATTGGGAACTTTAACTTTAAACAACATATATTATGTGAGAATCATGAAATCCAGTGTCTCCCCCACACCTAAAAGAGGTGGAATCACCGTCAAAAGTGACTCAAAAGATGCTAGCATACATGGGAATTCAACCCGGCCAGATCACTATATTGGCTGTCTACGTTAGAAGACTAGGAGATATAAGGAGAACCATACCCGAGAAGCCGGAGAGTCTCATCTCAGAGAGTTACGGAAAACTCCGCCCTTCCCAAAAGAAGGCATCACCACTCATAGCTAGCCTATTGGTGCTCAGTAAAAAGTTCCATTTCATTCAACTCATACTTCATGTAAGCTGACTTCTAGTATGAGAACATCATACCTCATTAGATGATTTCTCATATCATCATTAATATTAAGTTTGTTAAGATCAATACCTTCATTAGAGTGTTCATAGATACTGGTCTTTTCATTACTTACACTCTTTTAGGTGAGTACAATTTGGTAACATTTACTTAGGCTCATTTAAGATTGTTCTCATCATTTACATTTCGCCTCATCTCATGGTTTCACCGCATTCATTAACATTAGCACCTTTGTTTTTCATAGTTACTCACCTCTTATTACGTGAATATTCATTTCATCATATGCGAATGCACTTGGCTATTTAATGTGTTTCACACCCTTACATAACACTTCTAGGGTTTTAACATTTCATTGTTCATTTCGTCATTTCATTGTTCATCTCATCATATGCCAATGCACTTGGCCATTTAGTGTATCTTACACTCATACTTAGCCCTTATAGGATTCATCATTTCTTTATATACATCTTAGGTTCACTTACTTTTGAGCGTATGCTAGAGTTATGAATCTATACACACAAGCCATGGGGATTCATTCATAGTTCATTAAGTGATTCATACATTCCTAAGATTATGTAGTACAAGACTTATGTATCTTGTATATATGCCAAGATCTTGATTTCGATCTAAGTAGGTGTCATTATTCTTGGATATTTTGTTCACGTATGACTTATGTATCAATACGGAGGTTTGGGCAAGGAAGCCCAAGATCAAATCACTTGGATAGCATTTACATTTTCATTGATTTTATTTTTAAGCTTTATGACATTGGGACTCAAGATTGAACCCCAACATTAACATTATACCTTTAATTTTCTACTTGGTTTCCCTCTTAAATTGGCTGAAGGGTTGTGGGTTCGAACCCCCACAACCTCTTCCATTTTATTCTTTACTTTTTGCTAGGGCAGTGGAAGGTTGTATGTTTAAACCCCCACAACCTCCTTATTTTTGTTTTTAATTAAGTTCATTAGGCTAGGCATTTTGGCTGTGAGGTTGTGGGATCGAGCCCCCACAGCGTTACTTTGTTTTCTTATTTAATTTTGTCATTCTCCTTTCCAACCTTGAGGTCGTGGGTTCGATTCCCACGCCTCACATTTTCTTTTCTTTACTTCCTCTTCCTTCACTCGCTACCTGGAGGTCGTGGGTTTGATTCCCACGCCTCCCATTTATTTATTTTAATTCTTTTTCTCTTCCTACTAACCCAGCAGACAGACCCAATTTCAATTCCCCCAGCCCCCTTTTTCTTTTCCTTTCTCGCGAAATCCAGTAGCCAAAGGGTGAGGTCACAGGTTCGAATCCTGGTGGCCTCACCTCTTTTGGATGTATTAAATTTCCAGATTTCAACCCCCTTTTTCAACGAAATTTAAAAACACTATGCTGGAAATATATTCATAATTTTTAGCTTCCTTTCATCAACCTTTTCATGTTAGTTTCTTAGAGCATTTCACCAAGCATTTATTGCATTGTTAGGTGTAGTTTAGTAGTTACATTAGTCAAGCGTTTTCACACAAAATTTGTAACTTCACACCCATATGACCATCACATTGTGCAAAATTTTAGAACATAAAATACAATAATTAACATGCCTTTACACGTCCCAAAAAAGTGACTACTTCACTGCCACACATTGCTCACACACATCACCTTTTTCACATGATTTCGAACAGCATAATCATTATTCACACAATTTCAAACATTCATACTTAAACATAAACATCACGAAAACAAATTTCATCCCTACTTTGTACCAGCAAACATACACAACCTAAAGTTCAATGGGAAATAGTTACAAGGACATGCAAAAAGGGGGAACAATCCTAGTTTTCGGAATGAATATCTTGAATCTTAAGGGGTCTCTTGGGAAAGGGACCAAGAGGAAAGAAACTCATACCTTAATTGATGTTAAAATGATTAATTTGCTGCCAAAATCCTCTCCAAAATCAGTCCAAGCTTCCACAACGTCCACACAACTCGACGGATAACTTCTAGTTGCCTTAATGTTTTTGGTTACTTTGTTTTTCTTAAAATTTCTTGTGAGTTCTTCAATTGTGAAGAACTCTTAATAGTACTTATTTTCTTTGTTGTTTTTGGCAGAAACCAACGTGAGAGAGAATGATGAAACGTGAGAGAGAGATCGTGAGAGAGTAGTCTAATAATAGGAGTTTTAGTTTGGGAATTATTAAACTAGGACTCCTTATTAGTTTAAGTAAAAACCTGATTTAGTTATCTTAGTGAAACGACCTTTATTCTCTTAAAAAATAAAATTATAAACATTAATTAAATGACCAACTTGTTGCTTCCAATGGGGCTCGAACTCCGGTAGAGTGGCCTTTGCGAAATAGACCATTTCGAGTCAACCTGAGCCTAATTGGTTCTTTAATAACCTAATTGGTTCCATAATAAAATTAAATAAATAATTAATTAATTCCTTAGGGTAATTATGATATTACCCTTGGCCTGGAAAAGACCATTTTACCCTTGTGCCCTCAAAACATAAGATTTCTTCTTTTTAAATCCGATAAAGACTCATTCGATTAAATCTTCATTTTTGAGAGCCTTACTTGGTTGGTTCCAACCTTTCCAAACTCAACTAACTCCCCAAGTTAGTTGGCTTCGCCGTAGTAAGGGTTTTGAGGTTTGGTTCTACGCGTATCAATCTATGTGAACGTTGGTCTAATTGCGAGCATTCTTGACACCTTAAGTATTTATCTTATTCATTTTGTTAGGGTTGTTACAGAGGGCATATCTGGTCTAGATGGCACAGGCCATCACCATGCAAGCTCAGGTCATGAATGACCAGGTCAATCGATAAAATGTCTAGAGAGAGAATCCATCGGTTCGCAGTATGGCTAACAGATTGAGGGATTTCATGAGGCTGAATCCTCCTATTTTCACAGGGTCTAAGACTTCAGAGGATCCCCAGGATACTGTGGATGAGGTGAATAAGATTTTGGTGGCTATGGGGGCCACAGATAATGAGAAAGTAGAGTTGGCTTCCTATCAACTCAAGGATGTTGCATAGACTTGGTGCAAGATGTGGCAAGATAGCCGAGCTTTGTGTGGAGTTCAGGTCACTTGGGAGCCGTTTAAGACAGCATTCCTGGAGAGATTTTTCCCTAGGGAGATGACGGAGTCCAAGGTTGAGGAGTTTATCAACCTTAAACAGGGATCGATGACAGTTAGGGAGTATTCCCTAAAGTTTGTGAAATTATCCAGGTATGCCACTTCTCTTGTGTCTGACAGCAGAGACGAGATGAGTAGATTCTTGACAGGAATTGTTGAGGATCTTTAGGAGGAGTGTAGGGAAGCTATGATGCTTGATAGCATGGACCTTTACAGGCTTATGGTCCATGTCCAGCAAGTAGAGGAAAGCAGAAAGAGGAAACACACTAGGGCAGGGAACTGGTCAAGGCAAGCTGAAGAGAATTTTTCAAGGAAGAGTAGTACTGAAATCGGGGATAAGCCCGGGTTTAAGAAGGGACTCTTCCACCAAGGGGAGTCAAGTTCATCCAAGGGTCGCCATGATAGGAACTTTTAGTCAAGAGGTAAGAGAAACAATGAAGTAGATACACCTCAGGAGAGACCACCTTGCAGGAAGTGTGGAAAACTACATGGATGAGAGTGTATGATGGGCACTAACGCTTGTTATAGTTGTGGCAAACTGAGTCACATGGTGACGGATTGTATGATTCGGAGAAGTCAAGAACAAAGGAAGGAGAGAGTTCAGTCTAATGGTCCAAGTGAAGAGGCTCCAAGGAGGCAAGGATTTTTCACACTCAAGTCTAAGGGTGCAGGGAAAGGCACTTCTTCTGAATTCTCGGGTGAGTAGCCTTAATTTATCCTTTATGTATTTGACTGTGTATGGTGTTTATGTACTAGTATGAGGAGTATTAAATTACCTATGTATTAATGTGAAGCTACTAGTAGGTTTCGAGGATGTAAGCCATCATGTTAATATGTGATTTAGATATTCACCAATGGGGAGTATTGAATTACCTATGTATGCATACGTCCTATAGATGACTTACTTATTATTAGTAAAGAGTACTGTCATTCGGGGACGAATGTTCCTAAGGGGGGGTGGATAGTGTAACAACCATAAAAATGGATATACTAAGTGATACTTAATGTGTCAAGAATGCCTATGATTAGACCAGGGTTCACACGGGATGGATGCGCGTAGAACTAGACTTCAGAACCCTTTCTACATCCAAGCCAACTAACTTGGGGAGTTGGTTGAGCTAGGAAAGGTTGGGTCTAATCGTGTAGGGCTCTCGAATACGAAGATTTACTCGAAGGAGTCTTTATCGGACTTAAAAAGAGGATATCTTAGGTTTGGAGGGTCTAGGGGTAAAATGGTATTTTTCCAGGCTAAGGGTAATATCATAATTACCCAAAATGAACAATTAATAATTTAATTAATAAGGTGGAGGGGCAATTTGGGGAGATAGAGCACAAAATGAGCTCTTGAAGTGAAGTCTTGCTTTACCCGGGTTCGAACCTAGGTGGAAGCAATGAATTAATATTATTTTTATTTAAGCTACTGAATTAATATAATTAATTAATAATTATTATTTATTATCTGATTTAAAATAAAATAAAACAGATTTTTAATAACGGACAAGGGCCTAAAATATCCTTAAAGTATTGAAAATGGTACAAAATTACCCTTCATCCACCTATTGGCTCTAAAATGCCCTTTTCATCCACCTATTGGCTCCAAAATACCCTTGTCATCCACCTTTGTGTTCAAAATTGACCACTTTTTTAATTGTTTTAAAATTAAACTCTTTAAATATTTTTTAAAATACTTGGCGTTCAATTATTGATTATAATTATAATTTATAAACCAAACCACTACACACTCATTACTAACTAAACCTCACCCAATTAATAATCCAATTATAATATCAAAATCTTCATAAACACTACTAAAACACGATGAAATTGTAGAATTCTGAAAATGACATTCAAAATTATTCGAGTCCGAATCGGAGCCCCAATTAAATTTAGGTTGAGCCGCTTATTTAGGAGGACACTTTCTTTCAAAATAGAATTAGAAATTTATGATTAAAAGGTAAAGAAGTAATGCATCCCGAATTGATTCATGCACTTTTTTAAAGATAATTTTATAAATATTTATGATTTGTTTTAAAACATTAATATATAATTTTGAAAAAAAGTTATCTATGAAGTAACATCACAAGACGTAAGAATAATTAAGATAAACATAGTCAGACTTTTAAGTTTATTGGTTATTTTTATTTAGCCACTTGAATGTATGATAATTTACTTGTATAATTTTTAAAACACTCAATTGGTAGTAGCTTGCATTAATAATGTGATGGGTTCATTAATTTAGAGGGATTTAATTATTAATGGGGTGGGTAGTGGATTGATTTATAAATTATCCTAAGAAGTTAAATAATAACATATAGTTGAGCACCAGGTATTTTAAAAAATATTTAAATAGTTTAAATATAAAACCGTTAAATAAGTGGTCAATTTTGAACCAAAAGGTGGATGACAAGGGTATTTTGGACCCAATAGGTGGGTGGGAAGGGTATTTTGGATCCAATAGGTGGATGAAGGGTAATTTTGTACCATTTCCAATACTTTGAGGGTATTTTAGGCCCTTTTCCGTTTTAATAATTAAGTAAACCTTATTTGATTAAGTCCTAAACTAGACTCCTAAGCCTAATATAACTCCTACTCTCTCTCGTTATCTCTAAACTCTCACGTTCAATCTCCCTTATTATTTCACACCAAATTTCTCTGCCAAAATAAGATACAAAATACAAAATTAAACCAAGTTCTTCACACTTGAAGAACTCACATGAAATCACAAGAAAACAAACGTTAATCGAACACTATGCTAAGGGAGGTTGCCATTCGAGTGGAGTTGATATTGAGGAGGTTTAGAAGTGTTCTTGGGAAAAAAGTCAAGATTTTAACGTCAAAAAGGTATGAGTTTTCTTCTCTCTTGGTCCCTTTCTCAAGAGACCCCTTAAGGTTCATATTATTCATATGAAAACTAGGATTGTTTCCCCTTTTGCATGCCCCTGCCACTAGTCCCAATGAATCGTAGGTTGGGTATGATTGCTGGTAGATTTAGTTTTATGTTATGTTTTCGTGATGAATATGATTATGTTTGTGTACTTGAAATCATATGAAAGACAACCATGTATTCGAAATTTCGTGCAAGTATGTACTTGTGCAAAAATGTTACTGTAATTGGAGTCCTCGGCTTAAGGCTTCAAACTGATAATGTTTTGGTTGTCATTTTACGTGCATAAGCTTATTAAATCGTGGTTATCATTAAAATGGAAATTTGGCTGATTTGAATATCAATATTTTTGGCTAAACGAACCTATGAAAATGCATTTCCAAAAGTGTTAAAAGATCTATGAAATTTCCCTAAGATTTCAAGTGAAAATGTTGGTGAAAATAAGCTAAAGAAATGACTAAATTTCCAGCCAATTTATAAGTTTAATTGAGGCTAAAGGTAGAGGAATAAATCTGGAAATTTACTTAAGAATAAAGGGATGAGGCCACCAGGATTCGAACCTGTGACCTCACCCGTGTACTTCCTTGAAATCGCAAGAAAATGAATTGGGATTATTGGGAATCCAAATGTGGTACGCTGGCTGAAGAAGTTGAGTTCAAAAAAAAAGAAAAAAATTAATAAAATGAAATGGGAGGCGTGGAAATCGAACCCACGACCTCCAGGAAGCGAATGAAGTGAAAGAAGAAAATTACAGAAAAGAAAATGGGAGGCGTGGGATTCGAACCCAGGACCTCAAGGCTGGAAAAGAGAAGGAAGAAATAAATAAGAAAATAAAGTGAGGTTGTGGGGGCTCGATCCAATAACCTCACAGCAAAACGCCTAGCTAAGTCAATTTTAAATAAAAATAAAATAAGAAGGTTGTGGTGGTTCGAACCCACAAACTCAGAGCCCCTAAGCGAAATTAAAGAATAAATAAGGAGAGGTTGTGGGGGTTTGACCCCAAAACCTCTTGGTCTAGGCAAATTAGACAACACAATTTTAAATGAAAAATAAAAGGGGTTGTGGGGGTTCGATCCCACAACCCTTCGGCCAAATAAGAGGAGAATCCAAGGAGAAAAATAAAGATAGAATGTTGATGTTGGGGCTCGATCTAGGATCCCAATGTCATGAAGACTAAAAATAAAGTCAAGGAAAAATGTAAGTATTGTCCAAGGGGTTCGAACTTGGGTTCCCTTGCCCAAATTTCCCTATTGATACGTAAATCATATGTGAATTAAATGTTCAAGAATAATTCCACCTACTTAGATCGAAATCGATATCTTGGCATACTTACAAGATACATAAGTCTTGTACTACATAATCTAAGGAAGATATGAGTCACTTAACAAATTATGAATGAAGCCTCATGGCTTGTATGTATAGACCCATAAGTCTAGCATACGATTAAAAATAAGTGAACCTAAGATGTATGTAATGAAATGATGAAACCCTAGAAGGGTTAAGTACGAGTGTAAGATACACTAAATATCCAAGTGCATTGGCATATGAAAAAATGAACAATGAAATGATGAAACCCTAGAAGGGTTAAGTAAGATTGTGAATTACCCTAAATGGCAAAGAGCATTGGCATATGATTAAATGAACATTCACGTAAAAGGTGTGAGTATTTATTAAGAGTAAATGTGGTAATGTTAATAAATGTGGTGACAACATGATATAAGGCTAATGTAAAAGATGAGATCAATCTCAAATGAGCCTAAGTAAATGTTACCAAAACGTACTCACCTATGAGAGTGTAAAGTTAATGAAGAGACCAATCTCTATGAACTCTGTAATGAAAGTGTTGAGATTAACACACTGAATACTAATGATGAGATGAGAAATCATCTATTGAGCTATGATGTCCTCATACTAGAAGCCAACTTCAATTACATATGAGTTGAATGTAATGGAACTTTATACTTAGCACCGATCGACTAGCTATAAGCGGTGATGCCATCTTCGGGAAGGGCGGAGGTTCACGTAACTCTCATGAGATGGGACTGTCCGGCATGCCGGGTATGGGTCTCCTTATATCTCCTAGTCTTCGAACCTATACTGCTAATATAGGGATCTGGCGGGGTTTAATTCCCATTTACATTAGCATATTTTGGGTCACTTTGGCCGGTGATTCCACCTTTTTTCGGTGTGGGGTTTCATGACACTGGATTTCATGATGCTCACATGATCTATGTCGGTAAAAGTTAAAGTTTCCAAAGAATGAATGAGGCCAGCCTCAAATGATGCACATAATGAAATGAACGACACCAAAGGTGTAAGGATAGGATAATCAAGAGGTGATCTAAACTTACAGTAATGATGCTAGGTTATTATTGGTCATTGCACAACAAATCCGATGAGAGTCTTAAACTACATACATCCTAGGTATGACTAGTGATTGCACTAGTATATGAAAGAATGAAAAATAAAGTACGTATGAATGAATGAAGCAGACTCTGTGTTTGCTAAAGAAGGATCCCTAGTTGAGGTCCCATATGTTGAGCTCTCATTTTTGGGAAGTCCTAATGTCAATTTCATGATCCCAAGGTCTCATGACATATGGAAGAATGATATGAACTATGTGATATGATATGTGAAATATGTTAAGTGTTGTTTGCAAAATGATAAGTTTGATGATACATGTTACACTCATGGCATGACTTTCCAAATCCAAATTTGGCAGGTCCATTGACTTTCCTGATCAAATTTGGCAAGTTCAGTGACTTGACTTTCCATAAATCATGTTGTTAGGAAAGAGCTATTATTTCTCATGCATGTCCTTGGTGTGTGCTTGCATATACCCATACTTAGTACAAGTGTGTACTAATTCCATACAAATATCTACTTTTAGGTGCAGGCACAGGTGGATGTTAGATCTTACAGTACGACGTTGCAGCTATCCGGATGTGGAGCTTTCATCCGGACTTGGTAGGCCCTCATGCTTTCGAGGTTGTCTACTGTCATTATCTAGCTTAGATGTAGGCTTTAGCTAGTGGAGAATGTTCCCACTAGTGTTTCATTTCTCATTTCATTTCAGACTTGTTATTGGTGTCGTTTTGGCAAGTACACATTTAATGCAGCTATGAACTATTTCTTTCATTTGATGATCTTAATGTTAGATGGTTGATTGTGAACATTTATGAGTGTAATTATAATGCTTATACGAATGTTAAATAACAAAAAAGTTCAAATTTTCCGCAAAAATTAACCAAGATGAAGTAAAAATGACGTATGTAGGCTTGTCTGTGACCTCTGAGAGGTCAACGACGCCGGTGTCGTCTGGGGTCTAGATTTCGGTCGTGACACTACATGTGCAGGAACCAAACCTAAAAATCTACAAAAAATGGTCTGGTGCACAGGTCTATAAACCCCATCGCAGGTTGTCATTCAATCGACTAACCGTTGATAGTGCCCGTAGATCCCGGGTATGTCTCATAATTTTTTTGAGTCCTGATGCAATCGACGGTCCCAGTCGACTAACCTAGGAACCATTGATATACCGTGGTTTCACGGTATTTTTAATGCTTTATTCTTAAGTTTAATGTTTGTCCAAAAACCTTTTTGTATTAATTTTTATGTAAGTTTCTCTTTATTTGCAGGAAATCTATATAAAAGATGAACGCGGAGGTTTTTGAGCAAGAAATGCGGAAGTCTGACCAAGTGTGGGGTTACGGAGTGTGTGAAGGACCATCATAGCCATGACGGTCCTTCCTGCTGGTTCATCATGAAGATCAGAGAAGTAGTCCCAGTACCCAAATTCCAAGAATTCAAGTGTTATGGAACGGAGACCCACGACGGACCGTTGCGCCTGTGACAATCCGTCATACCTGCCGTCGAGGTTAAAGAAAAGAGCAACAGAAGAATTTGCACAAGTATGGGACGACGGAGTCCATGACGGCCCGTCGTGACCACGATGACCCGTCGCGAGGTCCGTCGACCCAGCCGCATTTTGACAGATTTCCAGCAATTTGAGTCCTTCTTTAATTAGGTTTTTTTTTTTTAAATAGTTCGAAAAACCTCATTTTTGAGGTTAGACTCTTGGATTTTTGAGCTTATTTTGTGGATTAGACTTTGTGATTATTATTACACTTTTGGAGAATCTTTATTCTTCAATTAATTTCAGTAATTGATTGTTGGCGATCTTGTTGATTAATCAAGTGAACTTCTGGATTTTATTCTTTCTCATTGAAGTAAGTGCATGAATTCTTATATTACATATTTGAATATTGTGATTATGACTATGGGTAACTAAACTCCATAACTAAGGTTGTGAAAACCATAGGCGAATAATGAGGTAAAGCCTAACTAAAATAACAATTCTAGAATAGTGTCTTGCATGTATTGATAATTCTTTCGTTTAGAAGTCTTTTTAACGGATTGCCAACGTTAGAACTCGCCTAATGCTACTTGCCGGACCAAGGAGGTAGATAATAGGAAAAGAATTATCATCATAGATTTAGTGTATATTATTTAATAGGCTAGTATTGATTGGTACAAGGTAATAACTTAGTAAAATATCGAATACGATGCTTAATATGAGGTAAAGGTAAGGGATAGTATAGCAACACACGTAGCCGGACCAAGGTGTGGAGTGAAATTTTCTAGATGTCGAACCAAGGATTTAGAAATACATAACTTATCACTTTGCATGCAAGATACTAGGAAAGAATTGTTATAGTTAGAATTATCAAGTTACGAACTTGTGGGGAACAGATAAATCCTAGTTACTTTTATTAACTGATTAAATTCCAACATTTGAAGCTGTTTGTTGTCTCCTTTAATTTAGATAGTTATTTTCATTCATTTAGAAGTAAAAACCCCCTTTTTATTGTCTTTGCTTTCTAAGGAAATAATTGACTAAATAATAGCAATAATAGATTGAAGTTAAGTCTGAACTATTTTCCTCGTGGGAACGATCCCAACTTCATTAGTTGGGTTCTTTACTTGATACGACTGTTTTACTTCTTATTTGAGAAATTTGAGCGTATCAAATTTTGGCGCCGGTGCCGTGGAAAGTAGCTTTTAGATTAACTTAAACTTATTACTATAGTTTAGTCGATATTTTCTTAATTTTACTTTGTTTATTGTTTTCGATTCTTGCAAAACTATCTTCCTTGTATGTCAAAACACAGAGAGGAGGAGAACCATTGTTTCCCTACGATCACGAATTAGAGCGTACACTACGCAACATGTATCGATAATTGGGTATTAATGATGATTATCCAAACCAGAACATCCCAGCTCCGATTGATGTTCATGGTCAGTTGTTACCCGATGCTCCGGGTGAAAACCAAGAGAGGGGACAAAATCCCGCTCCACGGCCCCAAGAATACTACGGAGGCTATGACAATATAGCAGACTCCGATGGGCCACTTGTCTTGCCCCCTCTACCACCAGGACACACCTTTGTGGTAACTAGTAGCCTGATGCAAATACTCACTGCCAGAGGTTTGTTTTCAGGGCTACCTTTTGAGGATCCACATGCCCATATAGCTAAGGTAAGGGCAGTGTGTAAAAGCTGTGTAGGGAGGCCTAACTTGGACTTGGATGTAATAGGGCTAAGAGTCTTTCCTCTCTCACTGACAGGAGAGGCTACTATTTGGTTCACTGAGCTCCCTTACAACTCAGTTTTCACTTGGAACCAACTAAGGGACGTTTTCTTAGACGCTACTATCCGGTCTTCAAGAAACTAAACCACAAAGACAAAGTAAACAACTTTGTGGCACTACCAGGAGAGTCGGTTAGTAGTTCTTGGGATAGATTCACCTCGTTTTTTAGAAGCATCCGCAATCACCGTGTAGATGATGAGTCTCTAAAGGAATACTTCTAACAGGGACAGGATGATAATAATAAAGCGGTGTTGGATACTATAGCAGGTGGTTCTTATGGGGAGTGTCCTTATGCTGAGATTGATGAAAAGTTAGAGAAAATTTCCCGTAACAATAAATCTTGGAGTACTAGGAAGTCAGATACTTGGACAAATACCTTGCAGTGCAATCCACTCACTACCTGAGCACAGATGAGATTCGTGAAGAGATGGCTCAGATGAGAACTGAGCTTGGGATGGTATTAAAACATGTCACAAGGGCGTGCAGAAAAGATAAATGCAGTCAACTACTTGTCGAAACCACCACCACTAAATGATGAATGCTATTTTGAGGAGGATTTCTATGCGGTAAATGAGCAGACGGGGGGTTTCTGACCGAGTGCCCAAGGCTCTAATCAGGAGAATTGGCGTAAAGGTCAAGGGAACCAAGGTTGGATCTATGGTAACTATAACTGTGAGGGTCATTATGTTCGAGAAGGAAATTACAACTGCGACAACAACTTCAACAGGGGTAACTATGGTAATAGAAATGATAGGAATGGGCCCTATGTTCCTCCTTAAAATCGTAAACCTACTCCTAGGGATGGTGGAGGTAGTATGGCGCGAGTTGAGGTTATGTTGCATAAAATGATGAGGAGGTACGATGATATTGATGAGCACATTAAAGAGTTGAGGAATGATTTAGCGAGTATTGGGCAAAAAGTCGGTCCACATGCAATATCGATTAAGCAGCTTGAGTTACAATTGACCCAATTATCTGCGACTGTGAACACACGGAAACCGGGCACTCTTCCTAGCAATACTGTCCAAAATCTGAAAAATGATGGACATTGTATGGCAATCACTACTCGCGGTGGTAAGCAAACCATTGACCCACCTATGCTGTCTAATGAGAAAAAGGTGACAAAAGATACTGATAATGTGGTAGAGGTTAATGGTGAAGTAGAAGATAACACTGGAAAAGATGCTGAAGTGCCTAAAAAGGTAACTCCCATGCCTAGTTCACCGCCCCCATTTCCTCAAAGATTAGTAAAAAGGACCGAGGATGGTAAATATCGGTGTTTTATAACAATGTTGAAGCAACTTTCTATCAATGTTTTTTTGGTAGAAGCTTTAGAACAAATGCCCGATTATGCCAAGTTTATGAAAGATCTGGTTATAAAGAAAAGATCGGTCACTTTTGAGGATGATGATAGGATGCAGCATTGTAGTGCTATTGCTACAAGATCTCTGGTACAAAAGAAAGAAGATCCGGGTGCGTTCACTATTCCTTCTACAATCGGGCTATTACATTTTGCGAAAGCATTATGTGATCTTGGGGCAAGCATAAATCTCATGCCCCTCTCGATTTACAAGAACTTGGGTTTGGGTGATCCAAAGCCCACTGTGACGACTACTGATGGCCGATCGAATAGTAAAAAGGCCTATAGGGATACTCCACGATGTGCTAGTAAAAGTGGATTCATTCATATTTCTGGCAGATTTTGTTATTCTTGATTGTGAAGTCGATTTTGAAGTGCCGATTATTCTTGGGAGGCCATTCCTTGCTACGAGAAGAGCCTTAGTTGATATGGAAAAGGGACAGATGAAATTTTTGTTGAGCAATGAGGAAGTGACCTTTAACATTTGTAGATCCATGAGGCAGAGTGATGAGCTCCAATCGGTATCTGCTACATTCTACAACGTTGGTGAGACATCTGAGACACAAATAGAAGAACGTCTAGGTGTAGAAGCATTAGCGGCAGTGATAATGAATTTTGATAACGATTGCATTGAAGAGTATGAGTCATTAGTCGCGGCTCTTGATCGAGGTGATGTTTGGTTTAAACCGAAGAAATATGATTTAGATATCAAGAATCGCGAGTCTCCACCCGCGAAACCATCTATAGAGGAGGATCCAAAGTTAGAACTAAAAGCTCTCCCACCTCATCTCAGGTATGAATTCTTAAGAAATGGTGACACTTTGCCAGTAATCATTGCATCAGACCTGAATGAACAACAAGTTGAGAGTTTGGTGAAAGTGCTAAAAAGGATCAAAAGAGGTATTTTGTGGACTATTGCGGACATTATTAGGATCCCTCCTGGTATTTGTTCCCATAAAATCCTACTCATGCCCGATCATAAGCCAAGTATTGAGCACCAGAGACGCTTAAATCCACCTATGCAAGAGGTCGTGAAGAAAGAAATCATTAAGTGGTTGGATGCAGGAGTAATCTATTCGATCACCGATAGTAGTTGGGTATGCCCAGTTCAGTGTGTACCTAAGAAAAGGGGAATGACTGTGGTCCCAAATGAGAAGAATGAACTTGTTCTAATGAGACCGGCTACTGGATGGAGGGTGTGTATGGATTATCGCAAATTAAATGCATGGACTAAAAAAGACCATTTTCCTATGCCCTTCATGGATCATGTTGGATAGACTTGCCGAAAAAAGGTGGTACTGTTTTCTTGATGGATATTCTGGGTATAATCAGATTTCTATTGCACCAGAAGATCAAGACAAAACCACTTTTACTAGTCCATATGGGACCTTTGCGTTCAAAAGAATGTTGTTTGGGTTGTGCAATGCACCCGCCACATTTCAGAGATGTATGATGTCGATATTTTCTGACATGGTGGAAGATACTATAGAAGTTTTTAGAGATGATTTTTCTGTGGTTGGTGATTCATTCGAGCGATGTTTGAACAATTTATGTGAGGTCCTTATGAGATGTGAAGACGACAATTTAGTACTAAATTGGGAAAAATGCCATTTCATGGTGAAAGAAGGTATTGTTTTGGGTCATCGCATTTCAAAAAAGGGCATAGAGGTTGATAGAGTTAAAGTCGAGGTAATAGAGAGACTTCCCCCACTTATCTTTATAAAAGGTGTGAGAAGCTTTCTTGGGCATGCAGGGTTTTACCGGAGATTCATCAAAGATTTTTCAAAGATTGCACACCCGTTGTGCAAACTGCTGGAGAAAGATTGTAAATTTTGTTTTGATGAATCCTGTCTTAAAGCATTCGGTGAGCTAAAAGAAAAATTGGTGTCTGCACCTATCATTTTTTTGTCCGAATCGGAACAGTCCATTTAAGGTGATGTGCGATGCTAGTGGGTTGCTCTTTGTGTAGTATTGGGACAAAGAAAGAACAAAATCCTTCACCCCATTTACTATGCTAGTAAAGCCCTAAATGAAGCTCAGAAGAACTACACAATGACTGAGCAAGAACTCCTTGCAGTAGTCTTTGCTTTTAAAAAATTTCGCTCCTATTTGCTAGGTACTAGAGTTATAGTGCATACTGACCATTCAGCATTGAAATATTTGATGGCAAAGATGGATGTGAAACCGAGGTTGATTTGTTGGGTATTACTGCTACAAGAATTTATCTTTGAAGTAAGGGATAGAAAAGGGACCGAAAATCAAGTTGCAGATCACTTGTCCCGACTAGAAGATGAAGATATGAGAGAGTTAGGGGATAAGACTGATATTGATGATACTTTCCCCGATGAGCATGTATTGGTTGCCTCACAAGACTTGATTCCATGGTTCGCAGATTTCACAAACTATCTGGCTAGTGATATTATTCCATCAGACTTGTCCTTTCATCAAAGAAAAAAGTTCATGTACAATGTGAAGAAGTTCTTTTGGGATGAACCATACTTATATAGGAGCTGTGCCGATGGGCTTATTTGGCGTTGTGCGCCAGAATTTGAGATGTTGAGTGTTTTAGAGGCATACCATTCCTCACCCGTTAGTGGACATCATAGTGGTATCCGAACCACTCATAAGATATTACAATGTGGTTACTATTGGCCAAATCTTCATCAAGATGCTCATGATTTTGCTAAAGCATGTGATAGATGCCAAAGAGATGATGGCATTTCAAGAAAGCAAGAGCTCCCTCTAAACCCCATTCTTGTGATTGAGTTATTTGATGTTTGGGGTATTGAATTTATGGGTCCTTTTATGAGGTTCTCATGGAATGAAGTATATTTTAGTAGCGGTTGATTATGTATCTAAATGGGTGGAAGCTATCGCCCTCGCAAACAATGAAGGGAAGAGTGTCACTACGTTCTTGAAAAAGAATATATTCTCTCGATTTGGTACCCCAGGGGCAATTATTAGTGATGGGGGATCCCACTTTTGCAAAAAATTGTTCAAGGGATTATTGGAGAAATATGGGGTTCGCCATAATGTGGCCACCCCTTACCATCCTCAAACTAGTGGGCAAGTTCAAGTGTCAAATTGGGAGATCAAACAGATATTGTCAAAAACAGTGAACGCTAGTAGAACGGATTAGTCAAGGAGGCTTGATGACGCTCTTTGGGCCTATCGGACAGCGTATAAGACTCCCATAGGTATGTCCCCATACCAATTTGTATATGGGAAAGCTTGTCATCTTCCGGTTGAATTAGAGCATAAAGCCATGTGGGCTATGAAGAAGTTGAAAATGGATTGGAGCGAAGATGCAGAACAACGGTTAACTGGGTTGAATGAACTCGATGAATTTCGCCTGAAAGCTTATGAAAGCTCAGCCCTCTAAAAAGAAAAGATGAAGAAGTACCATGACCTAAAAATTGAAAAATGAGAGTTTATGGTTGGGGATTTGGTGCTTTAATCAATTCTGGGTTGCGCTTATTTCCGAGTAAGCTCAAGTCAAAATGGACTGGTCCTTACTTGGTTACCCAACTATTCTCTCATGGAGCAGTTGAGTTGGAAACTAAGGAGGGTGTGTGGTTCAAGGTGAATGGACAACGCATCAAAATCTATTTTGGGCATGCTGAATCAGCAAATGAAGTGATCGAGGCATACCATCTTGATGAAGTATGAGTAATCAAGTGTCCTCGGTCGTGCCGCGACGTTAAACCAGGCGCTTGTTGGGAGGCAACCCAATACTTATAGTTTTTCTTTCTAGTAATGGTAGCATTTTCTATTAATGGGTTTTAATTTGTAGGCACATCACCAGGAAATTCTGCAGAAAATCACTCTGGAGCAGTCACTGACGGACCCATCAACGGACCGTCACAAATGCGATGGACCATCGCATGAATCCGTCGTGCCAGGTATGTCTTTAAGTTATTTTCAAAACTAGGGCACACGCGACGGAACCAATGAAGGACCGTCACAGATGAGACGGACCGTCGTCGGGGACTCGTCGCATCATTAATGAAGCGTACCCGACCCGACCCGGCTGGGTTTTTTACAAAATTCTTAACATTTAAAAACCCCACCACTTCATTTCACCCATTTCCTTCCCTCTTCCTCCAATTTCCCTCCCTTTTCAACTTCCCACTTCCTACCTCTCTTAAGTTCCCCAATTCCTACAATCCACTCTTAACTAGTCGGAGTCTGCTGCTGTGGTTCTCGTCTTGATCACCAAGTACCTTCATCGCTTGTTTTTTCTCAAATTCTCAGGTATGTATCACTGATTTCTACCCATTTACATTGCATTTTTGTTTATCAATTAGTATTAGCCTATTTCTTATTTATGGGTTCATTCTTTAATACATATTCGGTCTGACCTAGGTTGAGAATCCTCAAAATTGCCTTCTTAAAACTCTAGAAATAGGTGCTTTAGCATTGCTAGTATACTAGGTATTTGGGTTAAACACATGTAGGTTAAAAAACTAAAACTTTAATTTGGGTCATAGGGGATGAATGTGGCATCCCCAGTTCTATCACTGAATGACAGAAGGAGACCCCTTGATGGACCGTCGTACCTACGAAGGACCGTTATAGGATTCGTCCTAACATCCCTAACACCCCACTGTCCAATTTTCTCCAAGTGTCCAGCAACGGACATATGCGACGGACTATCGTTACCATGACGGTCCATCCTGCACAACCATTTTGGTTGTCAGAGACCCTATTCCTAAGGGTCTCTCACTTTTTCCAAGTGTCCTCCAACGGACACCTGCGACGGACCATCATTCCCACGACGGTCTGTCCTGTACAACCGTTCTGGTTGTCAGAGAACCTATTCCTAAAGGTCTCTCACTTTTTCTAAGTGTCCTCTTACGGACATATACGACAAACCATCATACCTGCGACGGTCCGTCATGCACAATCGTCCTAGTTATCAGAGACCCTAATCCTAAGGGTCTCCAACTTTTTCCAAGTGTCCTCTTACAGACATATACGATAGACCGTCATACCCGCGATGGTCCGTCCTGCACAACCGTCCTGGTTGTCAAAGACCCTGTTCCTAAGGGTCTCTAACTTTTTTCAAGTGTCCTCTGACGGACACCTACGACGGACCGTCATATCTTCGACGGTTCATCCTGCCCCTACCGTCATGATGGTCAGAGACCCCTCTCCTAAGGGTCCCCATTCTTTTTTCTAAGTGTCCCACGAAGGACATCGACGACGGACCGTCATAATCACAACGGTCCATCCTGCTTATCCCAATACTTGTCAGAGACTTTCCTTCAGGCGTTTCCACATAAACATAGTTTAAGTAAAACATGACGGACCCCATGACGGTCCGTCGTACTCACTGTTACTATAGAAATGTCATTACATCTTAACTTTTTTATTTATTTTGTTTCGCTTTTGCTCGTCTTGTTTGCTCCTTCTAGTACTAATATTGATTCTTTACAGGTACTATCTATTATGGCACCAAAACAAGATCGAGTATACGCACGTGGGCGATCGAACTCTGTCGCCCCATCTGCTCACCTGGTCATTGGCTCTGATGATGAGCGTGACCCCGAGTACGTGACCCCAGGAACTTCCACCCCATCCCGAGTTGCACGTGCTGCCAGAGCCACACCCAAAAAGGTGGCGTCCGGCGTAGTCACTACCTCCAGTCTGATGAGGAGCGCACACTAACCGGCAAACCTTATGGGTCAGCTACTCATGAGCAAGGAGCGTCTGGCTCCTTAGGAGTTTTGTGGTCGGAGGAAGCCTCCGGATCTGCTGAGGTCCCTGCACCCACCACAGCCGCACAGTCTGCCTTGTCTGATAAGGCTGACAATTCTGAATCCACACCCGGCTCACTGACTCGCGCTCTCACCCCGGTTGCCAACCAGCCCAACCGATGGTGTGTCGACAGGCAATATCAAGTATATTCAGACGCAAAGTTTCTGAATGATAAAGGGGTCATGACACGGACCCTTACATCGGAGAGGCGGGTCCTTACGAGAAGTCTCCCGACTATGCCAGAGATCCACAATCTCTTCACCAGACATTGATTGGAGTGGACAGCGCGTTCGTTGGGCCATTATAGTGAAGAGTTGGTCCGAGAGTTCTACGCCTCCTACGTGTCTACTCTATGATCACAGATTGATAGGTGGGCTGCCCCCGTCAAACCGGCCCCACTGGAGCATGTCCGAGTACGTGGCATTTAGGTTGATATCTCCTGCCTTCTATCCGCTGGTATCTATGGCGAGGATGTTGATGCAAACCAGACCCCTCTCACCGCCGAGTTTGACTACCGGTGGCAAATTGTCAAAGATGGCCAATTCTTGCGTGAGCCATCGTTGATAGAGACCACCAAGAGGTGGATGGCACTGCACTTGTCTGTTGATGGAGAGGGTGCTGACTGGGTGACCGGGCCGAAGGGAGCCATCAAGAAGGCTAACCTGACCTTCACGGCGAAGTTTTTATGTTTGATTGTCCGCCACTGCCTTTCCCCCATAGTCGCTGATAATATAGTCACATGGGATTGTGCAGTACTGATGGCGGCGATGATAGCCGGGTTTGAGGTGGACTTTGCTTGGCTTCTACAGGCGGTCATGGACGAGAGGGATTTTAAGGTCACAACTACTTACCCTTTCCCGTGCATGATATTTTCTCTATGCAGGTCGCAGGTTTCCCTATCTGGCACATTGATCAACTCAAGACTCCGCTGGGCACTGTTGATATCGGCCTCATCAGGGATGAGGCCAATGAGTTGGCTCCACGCAGAGGGCCCCGCCCAGAGTTGCCTCCACTTGGTGAAAACCTGGCTGATACGGTAGCACAGGCTCACATGGCTATGTAGGCGGCTTCCACTAACACTAACCCGATTGAGTCTATCCCGGGTAGTAGCACTACCCCGAGATCCTCTCGCTCAACCCCTTTCCCCGCTCTGGCCCCGCTTGCTAGGGTCCAGAAACTAGAGGCACTGATGGCTACACTTCTGCATCACATCCAGCCTTGGATGCCGAGGTCTATTACTGAGGCAGAAGAGCGCTTGGAGCGGAGAATGGTCCAGCACATAGAGCGGAAGATCGCTGAGGTTCATTAGCGCTTGGACGCTTTTGAGTTGTAGGTGCTAGCCCGGCCAGCCCCTCAGGTGGATGTGTCGACCCTTCAAGCTGCGGTCCAGACTCTTCGTGCAGACATCGATATGATCTTAAAGGCTAAGGTGCATGAGTCTGAGGCCCCTTCTGTAGAGCCCGCTGAGGACATAGTGATGGCGGCCTTATTCGCCACTTCTGAGATTCTGCCACCTCCCCCTCGAGAGAATTCCAAGAGGCGTAGGGGTCGAGAGGAGGATGAGGCTAGAGCACGGAAGAAGGAGCGCTGTGAGATGGAGGCTACGAGGAGATCCTCGCTTGCTGATGAGGAGGCGCGTCAGATGAGGGTCGTAGAGTCAAATGCTGGGGCATCAGCTCCAGAAATGTGGAGATAGAGGGAGGCACTTCTGATAGTGTTATTGCTGCTGAGGACACTACTGAGAGTGTCCAGATTACAGAGGTAGTGGGTTCCGGGGAACCAGACCCACCAGCTTGCTGATCGTCGGTGCTTTGCACCCCAAGTTTGCTTCACCTACCACTCTTGTATTTCAATTTTGTATGCATTGGGGACAATTGCATGTCTTTTTGTTGGGGGTGGGGTAAATGGTAAGTGAGTGCTAGGGTGAAGTCTGAGTAGCCGAATTCACTATCCACTTTTGGGGTTTTCTTGCCTGTGTTCTTTTTCCCCAAGAGATTGATTATTTTTACTGATGAACCGGCATGTCTATATCTTGTGTACATAGTTTAATTATGAAGCATGATGGATAAAATGATATCATGTGAAATGAAAATGATGCATGACTAGGCATAGTAATTGATAAATGTGTGGCTCTAAGCATGACATAGAGGTACACCACTGCATGACCCAAAGTCTAAAATTCGAAGTAGGTGTCTGATAATCTGGTAGAGTAATGAGATGTCAAGTGAGTGTGAGGAAGATTTGAATAGTCCACTATTTGTACTGGGCTAGAACTTGCATGGTTAGTCCTGCTAAAAGTAAGCTGTAATACACAATTAGGAAAGGATCATAGGCCGTTGTTCAAAATAGCCCGTTTTTAGCCTGAATAAAAAAATAAATGAAATTAATCCTTCTTTGATCTAAATGATTTAAGCTTAAATTAGACCTTTCTTTTTCACCCCAGCTGATCTTTTCTGGGAATAATGTGTTGGCCCTGGTCCCTCCTTGGACATGTGCACCTCAGCTTATGCCACAAGCATAAGTTGAGGGTGGCTAATGCAGTAAACAACCTTTTTATGGCCCTGACCCATCTTTGGATATTGTGTACTTTGAATCATGGAAAATTCATGAGTTGAGGGTGGTTATTATGAGGAATGCTCTGGAAAGTGGGGTTGAAAGAACAAAGAGAGAGAAACAACAAAAGTAAAGTGACTCAAGAATCAGTTGGAAGAAAAGTGAAATAAAATTTTTTTTAAAAAAAAATTCAATAAATACAAGCAAGAAAAGAAGAGAGTCACTTACACAAATGGAAAAAGAAGGGAAAATAGCAAGGTAAAAGAATATGGGAAATTGGGAGAAATAAAATGATGAAAAGAGGTATGTTTAGCCGATATGTCAAGGAGGGCAAATAGTCACTAAAGCATACCTAAATATACCCTACCTGACCCTGAGCCTATGCTACAAGCTAAGGAAGTCCTATCATGATTCTAAGAGTTTTATAGCGAACTTATAGCAGTTAAAATAAGCGCAAGCTTATGGAAATATGTATGAATGAGTTGTGAATTTGTTCTGAGAGTGAGTGTTGAAAAGTAATCCTTATACTCAAATTGAAATCATTGTGTGAAAAATGAGGATGTTGTTTTGAAGAGAGGACACTAGTTGAAATACCGGAAATATTAGCACCTCGGTGAGAAATTTAAGAGGATAGGTGTTAGTGTGCGGTGAGTCTGTGTCATGGTCTGATTCCACATAATTCAAGCCTAATAGTGATAGCATGCATAAAAATGATGAGACTGATTGGGATTGATAGCCAAATGATTGCGAAAGATAAAACATAGATACTATTGTACCAAGATTTTGTATTGAGTTATAATGTGTCGCTTGAGGACAAACAACGAATTTAAGTTGAGGGTGTTGATATACCGTGGTTTCACGGTATTTTTAATGTTTTTTCCTTAAGTTTAGTGTGTGTCCAAAAGCCTTTTTGTATTAATTTTTATGTAAGTTTCTCTTTATTTGCAGGAAATCTGTATAAAAGATGAACGACGTTTTTGAGCAAGAAATGCAGAAAAGTACCACCTACGGAGCTTGTGACGGTCCGTCGTGCCCCTGACAGTCCGTAGGTGGCATCGTAGTGAAGCTGTTGAAGGAAGATAGGGAAGTCTAACCAAGTGTGGGGTTACGAAGTGTGTGACGGACCATCGTAGCCATGAGGGTCCGTCGTGCTGGTTCGTCATGAAGATCAGAGAAGTAGTCCCAGTACCCAAATTCAAAGAGTTCAAGTGTTATGGAACGGAGACCCTCGACGGACCATTGCGCCTGTGATGATCCGTCATACCTGTCGTCGAGGTTAATGAAGAGAGCAGCAGAAGAATTTGCACAAGTATGGGACGACGGAGTCCATGACGGCCCGTCGTGACCACGATGACCCGTCGCGAGGTCCGTCGACCCAGCCACGTTTGACAGATTTCCAGCAATTAGAGTCCTTCTTTAATTAGCTTTTTATTTTTTATAAATAGTTCAAAAAAACTCGTTTTTAGGGTTAGACTCTTGGATTTTTGAGCTTCTTTTGTGGATTAGACTTGGTGATGATTATTATTACACTTTTGGAGAATCTTTAGTCCTCAATTAATTTCAGTAATGGATTGTTGGTGATTTTGTTGATTAATCAAGTGAACTTTTGGATTTTATTCTTTCTCATTGAAGTAAGTGCATGAATTCTTATATTACATATTTGAATATTGTGATTATGACTATGGGTAACTAAACTCTATAACTAGGGTTCTGGGAACCATAGGCGAATAATGAGGTAAAACCTAACTAAAATAACAATTCTAGAATAGTGTCTTGCATGTATTGATAATTCTTTCGTTTAGAAGTCTTTTTAACGGATGGCCAACGTTAGAACTCGCCTTAATGCTACTTGCCGAACCAAGGAGGTAGATAATAGGAAAAGAATTATCAACATAGATTTAGTATATACTATCTAATAGGCTAGTATTGATTGGTACGAGGTAATAACTTAGTAAAATATCGAATACGATGCTTAATATGAGGTAAAGGTAAGGGTTAGTATAACAACACACGTAGCTGGACCAAGGTGCGGAGTGAAATTTTCTAGATGTCGGACCAAGGATTTAGAAATACATAACTTATCACTTTTCATGCAAGATACTAGGAAACAATTGTTATAGTTAAAATTATCAAGTTAGGAACCTCTGGGGAACACGTAAATCCTAGTTAATTTTATTAACTGATTAAATTCCAACATTTGAAGCAGTTAGTTGTCTCCTTTAATTTATCTAGTTATTTTCATTCATTTAGAAGTAAAAAACCCCTTTTATTGTCTTTGCTTTCTAAGGAAATAATTGACTAAATAATAGTAATAATAGATTGAAGTTAAGTCTAAACTATTTTCCTTGTGGGAACGATCCCATACTCATTAGTTGGGTTCTTTACTTGATACGACCACTTTACTTCTTATTTGAGAAGTAAGTTTGAGCGTATCAACCATCAACAGTGTTACGTAGGTGTAAAATGCCTGCAACCTGACCCGACCCGGTCGGTCATATTAAAGGACATAACGGTTGGAATTCATTCCCACCTTCAAAATCCTTTAACATTCCTTACGAAACGGTTTCTATTAATTTATATCCTTCTTTTATCATAAACCATCATAAATCCATCTTCCATATTCATCCAAAATCACAATTCCCCTTTTCCCCCAAACTCACTCTTCGGAAAATCTCTTTGGTCTCCGTTGTTCTTCGGTCGGTGTTCAAATTAGGCGCGTAGGCTGCTGTAAAATTTCATATCACAACCACGCCACTCCGAATGGAAGGTATTTTGGTTTCCTTTTAACTTTGAATTCTCGTTCATGGTGTTTAATAGAAAATCGTATGTGGGTCATGACTAAGGGACTAATATAACAAAAATTGCTCGTTAATACTTGGGTAATATGTCCCTTGGAATGAAAGAAAATAGTTGTATGGTCTTATAATCAGTTTAAAATATGGTTATTGTGGTTGTGTTTGCCAAATTTAACTTAGGGCTTCGTACTATGGATGATTTAGTAAGACAAAGACTTGAAATTGGAATTCTAGGAATGATGAGATGAACTCTTAGTTGTTAAATTGTATTGTCTAAACTTTCATAGGGCTAAAAGTGTTCAAAAAGTGGAGATTGAAATAAGGCTTGAAGTTTCTCTCAGGACAACAGAACGATACCCCGTCGATGAGGTCCGTCGATTGGACGACCCTTAATTTGCTAAAGTTTGAATGATGAAAGTGGACTACGGTCTGTCGATTGATCAATGGACCATTCTGGACGTCCGTTATTTCATTCAAAGAACCTGTTTCACCGATATTAAAAATAATTCTAAGTGTTAGACGACGGACATGGACTACGGTCCGTCGATGTTCTTCACGTCCCCCATTTCCATCTGAGAGGTCTAAAATTTTTTGAGTAAGTTGAATTAATATAAGTGTCGGAAGACGGACCCTATCGACAGACCATCGATAATGCCCATTATCCTGGAATTGCAGAATTGAATTGTCTTGTGAAGTTTTTTTTTTCCTCGCTCTCATTGTTTCGAGTATATAGTATTATTCACTTGAAACTAACAACTACTATACATGTATAAATGAAACCTAAAAAGGATATCATCTACTCGAGGGGCAAGTCCAAGTTCGTGTCCCCGTCTCGTCAGATGATTGCTACCTCCGACAATGAACAAGATCCAGAGTACGTTTCCTCAGGTGCCACCACCCCCACACTAGTTGCATGAGCCACAAGGGGTACCCCTCAGAAGATGTTTCCCAGCATAGTCACTGCCTCCCAGTCTGATGAGGAGCGCGCACTAAGCGGCTCACCTTCCGGGACTACCTCTAGCTCTGAAGGAGCATCAAGCTCTGAATCTACTTCTTCTTCTAGGTCGGCCCATTCTTCTAGGTCAAATAATGATAATACCTATGGTTCTACCTCTTAGGAAGCCACGAGGTAAGAGGACCAAGCCTTGTGTGATGAGGCTAATAGCTCAGAGCATGCACCAACACCCCTAGTACATGAACATGAAGCGTTGCTGAGGAACCCAACCGGTGGTGCATCGATGGACAACACCAAATATACAAAGAAGCCAAGATATTGAATGATAGGAAGGGGGGTGATGACCCGGTTGGTGACAGTTGAGCATTGGGTTCTTACGAGGAGCTTGCAATACTATCCCTGAGGTGCATAGATTTTTTACCCGACACAAGGTAAAGTAGATGGCTCGGGGTCTGGGTACCTACAGTGAGGAGATAATCAGGGAGTACTAAGGTTCCTATGTGGCTACTCTTCGAGGTTCTCTGGGTAGGCGGGCAAGACCTGCCAAACAGGACCTGCTCACCTTTGTGTTAGTCCTGGTCTTCCAAGAAGACATCTCCCCGGCCACTCTTCATCGATTCTTATATGGCCCTACCAATGAGACACAGTGGGTCTCAGTGCCTCCAAAATAGAATTATCGGAGGGAGACTATCAAAAATGGCGCATTCCAGAGGACTGCCGAGCAGCGGGAGAATATGAAAAATGGTTGGCTCAACATTTGGTGATCGAGGGTAAGAGCATAGACTGGGTGTTAGACCCCCAAGGTTTAATTAAAAAGGCCAACCTCACCTTCACGACAAGTTTTTCTGGTTTTTAGTATGACACCGCATATCGCCGACAAATGCCGATAATTTTCTTACTTGGGATAGGGCGGTACTGGTAGAAACCTTGACGGCATGATTGTAGATTGACTTTGCAAAGCTGCTGATCACGGTGATCCATGAGATGGATTTCAAGACCTCGACCACTTACCCCTTCGCTTGTCTTGTCTTCCACTTGTGCAGGGATGTTGGAGTGCCACCTTGGAACTATGATACACTCTGTAGTCCGGCGAGAACGGTTGATGTTGGTCTCATCAGGGATGAGGCCAATGTAGAGGCACTATGGAGAGGCCCAGACTTGAGTTGCAGTCGTTGAGTGAGAACATGGCGGACAAAATAAAGTTAGACCAAGGGGCTGACCTTGCTACTTTTGAGCCCGTGTACACCAGCCTGGCTAAGTCCGCCTATATGGACAGTCGAGCCCCAGTGTCTCCCGCCACTCCACTATCCGTAGCATTGGTCCCTTTGGTGCAGGTTGAAAAGTTAGAGACCCAAATGTCCACGCTGCTACATCATATGCAGCCTTTAATGCAAAAATCTATCGTCGAGGCTAAGGATAGAATAGAGAAAAGGGTGACCTGCACACTCAGCAGAATATTCAGGCGCTTCACCAGCGCCTTGACACCTTTGTGTTGTGGCTACTAGCATGACCATCCCCCACTATTGACCTTACTACTCTTCAGGCGACAGTTGCTAGTTTGAGGGCTGATGTGGACGCTCCTGGAGATGAGGGGAGTGGAGCCCGAGAGTGCACCCATCGAGCTAGTAGAGGACACAGTGCTTGACGCCTTGTTCAAAGTCCCTACTTAGCCACAGTCTGAGCCATGTGGTCGTGCCAAGAGGCACCATTCTAGACGCACTACTGAGACTGGAGATGATGCTCGTGCGAGGAAATGGAGAAGACGGACCTCAAAGCTACAAGGAGAGCTTCTTTGATATATGAGGAGGGCCGCCAACTGAGGGCACGAGAGATGGCTGCTGGGGCGTCTAGTCTCTTTAAAATGAAAAATGTTGAATCTCTTGAAAATTATGTGACTTTTATGGTTTGGATAGCATAATTGTAGGCTCACTCTTGATAAATGAAGGCCTGTTTAGCTAGTCTCCTTGTATGCCCCTATAAATTAAAAGACTTCCCCAATTTGATGCTTGCTTATGAAAGCTAGTTTTATGCTAGAAATTGATATATGTGAAATGACTTCCTATTGTTGTAATGTATGTGGTGTGATTTTCCATTTTCATTTCATAATGAAAAACGTATGAGCATGCTTTGGGTTAAAAGTTGAAATTCTCATTTTTACAGTGAATTGACCTTTGTGCCTTGCTTGGGTAAGAACTCGTGAGACATGTAAAGTGTGTTGAGGAGAAGGGAATTCCTCCATGGACACAACTAAGCATGGTATGGTTGAGTATGACCTTCATGGCACTAGGTCTAATTAATGAAGATCCTTGTTGATTTACTTAATTCAAATCTATGTGCATTGAAGTATGAGTGCTTATTAGTTTATTGACTGTTATTGAATATGCCTAAGTGTAACTTAAATATGGATTCATAATGAGCTATAAATAAAATTAAATGAAAAGACCATGATATGATTAGAAGAAGGATGTTTCTCCTATGAACGTGACAAGAGCCTATGTGTTTGATGCATGAAAGAGTGATTGAATAAATGTTTTGCTTGCTTGTGTTGCATTGAATGCTAAATGGTTTGAAGTTTGGTGCATTGACTTCTATATGATGATTTTATGAATATTTTTAGCTTCTTTATGATTCATTAAAGTCCTTGTGATCAAAGTTTTCCAAGTGACATTCGAGGACGAATGTTCCCCAAAATGAGTTAGGGTGTCTAGAGACTCACATGTTCCTATAATATTGTTATCATATTAATTAAGTGTTTTAAAGTATGCATGATTTATTTGAATTCATTTGGAAGTAAAACTTCCAAGAACGTCCAAGACGTTCAAAAATTAGCCCTAGAGACGCATATGTATGACTTGAGTGTGCCTAGCATGTTTGGATGTATTGCGAGTGTTTGATATGGGTAAAACTGGTATGGAAGGTCCTTGACATGTTAATGTGTGTATTTATGTTTATAACATCAGGGTATGACTCCGCAAGAGCCCCACAAAAGGACCTCAAGGAGGACCCAAAGTCTGTCGAGACACTGCTTTGGCAGTGTCTACTTATGACCCCAATCTACGGCCAGTATATTCACCTATGCCCCGTACATGGGGAGGCGTCAATTAGAAATTATCTTGAAGAAAGCTCATCCAAATGACAGCCTCATACCCAAACAACGGTGGCTACCAACGGCCCGTCGATGCAGGCTGTGTCAACTGCCATGCACGTTGTTTCATTTATGGGGTGAATGGAAAATTCATCACATCATGCCCACATTATACAAGACCACACACATATATAACGTCATACTTTACTTTATTCAATAACCTAAATAACAAAATTAAAATTATACCTTCATATATACCATAACATGATACTACTGTAATTCACATAGTGATGCCGACAAGGCCATGATCACAATAAGAACAAGAAGTAAACACCACCACAATAAGTTGACCATACCACACAATAACAGTTCTATATCAATTCTACATTAGTAAGGGAATTAAGTCAACATACCCTCTTCCAATAGACAAGATCCCCATTCCTTAACATCTCCAACAATTTACAATATAATGGCATCATTAAAAATAGGAATCAACTATACAGCTCATTATAACCACAATTCCATCAACATTAGAGCATAAGCACCCAAATTTAGGGATTTTTGTGAAATAAAGTGTTCACGTAAATTTTCATTGTAAAACATCAATTTATTATCAGTAATGTCATATCTAATGATTTGAAATCTTTTTAATCAAGAACCCTTCAGTTAGAGTAGAAATTGGACTTTTACATAAACTTAGATATCAGTTTGGGATTATGTCTAAGGCGATAGCTAACCTTAGATACAGAATTCACATACATTATTGAAGACCTAGCCACAACATTTGGATTAAAAACTTTGAGAATCAGTCTTCTTCCTTGGATCTTTAAAGTTCTTTAATGGATGATTTGGGTGGAGAGAAAATTTAGAGAGAAGGGAGATCTTTTGATTTTAAATTTGAGGGTTTTGTTTTTGATTGGTGAAGTAGTGCTAAGTGACTCAAAACTATTTATAATAAATCCCCAAAGTACCCAAAATACCCCTACACTAGTTGGACCTTTTTAATTAAGTGTAACTTGACTTTTATTGACGCAGTCAAATAAGAAACATGGTTTCACGTCGCGGAGGAACCTCCCGAATGTGATTCTCGAAAATTATTTGAGGAAAAAATATGTGTGACAAGACCATGATACAGAGGTAATTATTTGCCCATGAGTGATAGGTGCACGTTGCGGAAGAACCTTCGAAAAGTTGCTGCCTGCACGCTGCCTTTGCAGCCTCTTGGCCAAAGATTGGGTCTTCCTCAAGGACCATAAGGTTGGTACTTGGAGTGTCGTACCAGGAATGTTTGACCCTTAACTCGATTATTAAGGCACTACGCACCTCCACTTATTTTCGACTCCAATCAACACACAAAAACATGCACACAGTACTAAGACACACCAATACATAAAAGACTAGTTTTCGAACGTCTTGGTCATCCTTTGAAATTTGACTTAAAAATTCTTTAAAACTAACTTCAGAATCTATTCTTCATTATTTTAAAAAATTTATTAACTCATAAAACCCATGTGAGGCTCTTGTTTATCTTATTTCATTCTGAGGGTGTTGCAGTGTTATTTATGGATTGGCCCAGTTAGATTTTTGTTTGGTTGGCTCTATTTAAGGTAGAGTAGTTTTTTGAAATGGTTCTGAATCATCTTTTGTGTCTAATGGGATGTCTTACAAATATCTTGATCCATTTTTTTGAGTTGAAAAAGTTGGTTTCCGAAAAACCCATCAACGATTTCTAGAGGGGGAGATGGTGTCATTTGATATTAATGTCGGTCGTGTGCTTTGAATGTCGATGAGTTAAGAAATAAAATTTCTACAAAGCTCATAGTTCTCGATATTCGATTCACCTAGGATCCACCAAGATGTATCATAATGAGACTAAGAAGGATATTTCAAAATTTGTGGCTAAATGTCAAAATTTTGAACAAGTGAAGGTTGAACATCAGAAATTGAGTGTTGTGGCTCAAAACATTAGTATTCCTACATGGAAGTGGGAAGATTTGAGTATGGTTCATTATGATTTTACCTCACATTCATTGTTATTTGACTCGATTAGGGTTATTGTGGACCGAATGATGAAATCAGTTCATTTCCTTCCTGTTAAGAATTTATTTTAAATTTGTGCCTAGAATGATATCAAAGTCTATAATTATTAACTCTACAAGATCTGCTCAAGTGACTTTCTGTGAGATAGTCATAGGTTAGTTTTTGTACACCGTCTAGCTATAACTAGGTCACAAAATAGGGTTGAGACCGAGAAGGGTGCTGAGAGAATTTCTAAACTAACATAGAAGTTTACTACTAAATAGAAAGTTACGAAGGAAAGAGTAGACCCTAAATCTTAAAAAGCATAAAAATATAAGTGAAATACTCATAACGTACTAGTGACCACACAAGGAGAATCTTCCTGATCCTGGCGATCCTTAAGATCATACAACCTGTTTTGGCATGACTGCCACATATACAATACGAAACATCCTTCTAACACTCCGAAAGTCCAAGACCTAATCGAGACCCTCATATGAGTTTCCAAGACTTTAAACACTGTTATAAAACCTAAAATAATGTTTATAATCCATTTATGAAGTTTTAGAGTCAAGACGTCAAGAAACATCCATGACGTTCGGAGATTTGTGAAAAAAGTGCTAGTGTGCCTTAGCCTATTTCAGGGGGGTTTTATGACTTGGAAATTGATGAAAATTGGTTGAAGGGTGTCAAAATAGTGTTAGAGAGTTATTAGGGTCGAAATGGCTGGGTACGACTCCCCAAGGACAACCCCAGGGGTCCTTAGAGAGGACCCTTGCATTTGACCCAAAACTGCCAAATGAGGTAGTCTAGGCAGCATCACCTACGCCTGCCAATGACTGGGTGCCGCCTGGTGACTGGGCTTTGATGCCTCCGTGGACCAAAACATATCCATTTTCCAAAATATTCAAAATTCATAGTCTCTGACACAAACGACGATTGTGCAAGACGGTGGGGGGAAAGGTCGTCGATTGACCTACGGACTGTAGGTTAGTCCTTCAATTTCGTTATTAGATTTTATGAGAGTTCATTTAGTTAGTTAATTATTTAATTAGTTAGGGGTTTAATTAGGGGTAAAGAGAGAACTAATTAAGTTAGTTAAGCAGCTATATAAAGACCTAAGCCTAATTAAACTAATCAAACGCCAAAAACTCCAAAATTCACATCTTTCTAGTCTCTCTCTTCCCCAAACTTCAACCTCCATTGAAACACTAGAGCTCCAGTTCAAGGACGAATTCACCAAGGTTTTATGCCAAATTCGTGGCAAGATCATCACTAAGGTACAATTTCTTTACACTTGGGATCCTTTTCCTCAAGAGGCCCTTCCAAAGATGATTTTCAACTTCCCCACAACCTTGGGATCCTTTTCCTCAAGAGGCCCTTCCAAAGATGATTTTCAACTTCCCCACAACCTTGGGTTTCAATCTTGACATGGGTTCTCTTTTCAAACGAAATTTTCAATCAATTGTGATGAATTATAGACTTTATCATTTTTTAACTAAGTATTAATGGTCAATTGATGTTAATCAGTAAACATTCCCCATTGAACCCTTATTTATTCTTAAACTCACTAGGGCTTGTAATTCTATAGTATTTGTAAGAGATGACGAATATATGAAGATGTAGAATAATAATTGTTATGTATTACTTATTTAATTTACCTTAATTATGCATTAGCTATGTGTTTTTTGGTAATTGAGGTATGAAGGCAATGAAAGGCCAAGAAGGTATGAAGGTTGATGTTTCTTGAATTCAATTACGAAGGATGAGTTACTTAAATTGAAATTCTTCTATGTCTAATGGGTGGTTGTGATGTTGATAGAAAGCATCCATCATCTTTCACCCTAGACTGTTGAATTGATTATGAATCATGAAGTATGTTATGGAATGACTATGTTATAATTGAAAGTAATTCCTCATTATTATAATAACGTGTTGAGTGGAAAGTTCACTCACTTGTATAAGGTTTCTAAAGTGAAAGGATAAATCTAACCTAAGAATACCTATGAGCTATTATGATAAGATGTTCATATTCGGGTCTATAAAAAGATTAATGTGATCTTGTATGAATGGTATGATGATTACTAAAGGGAGTACTTGTTTAGCACCGAAAAGGCATGTAAATAAGATAGAGGTCTCACGCTTAGTAAGTCCATCCTCCCACATGAGTTTCTTCACGTTCATCAAGTCCGGATTCCCCCGATATGTGTTGTCTAATAATATGGAAACCTCCACGTTAGTAATTCAAGGTTTCTAGTTATAATATCCTTGACATTTTATTATGTTCCCATATAGGACGATATCTTAGTGGATCAACCTAGATAGCTATGTAACATTTGTTACAGCTTATGCAAGTGTTAACCCTCTCTTTTCGATGGGGGAGGAGATCACCGGATTCCATGTAGCTCACATGGTCTCACGTCGGTTATTGCACTATTTTTCATAATGTAATAAGGTAAATGAATAAGTCAAGTATGTAAACTATTATTAGGGTTGTCTTAGAGGTTAATACATAGGGTGAGAGAGGGTATGTCACTTCTCTCACTAATTGCACATGTGATATCCTAAAAGGATGTTCCTAGTAGTTGATTGTATGATAAAGTTGGTTACATGTTATGTACGTTAAGGGTTATATGAACTTATGAATAAAGCATGTCATGATTTAGTATGAGATCATGTAGTAAGTGACTTAATGTGATGCTTAGCTTTGGATAGGGTACAGGGTTCTATTCCTGGCATTGCACAAGTATTGCTTTAGGTTGCTTATGTTGGGTTAATATCATGTTGGGTTGAATTATAAGATTCCATATGTGTGTATGTTGAGTTATTGAACATAAAGCATGATTTTGACTAAATTGTGCCTTTTTATCAGGCATTGATGATTTTATGCTGGAGCTATACTTAGTACATGTGTTTTGTACTAACCCATATTTCTTCCTTTTTCCCAAGCATTGTAGGTCCCATCCATTGAGGAGCTTCTAGGCAACATTCAAAGGATACTTGGACTTCTTCCTCTAAGTAGTTGGTGAGTCCTCCAATTTTGAGGATGGTGCCTTTGATCTATCCTACTAGTGTTGTTAAAGTCTAAAAGACATTTGTTTCACTCTTATCGTTCAAGAGATTTTTGTATGCCAGAAGTGGCAATTATACATTTGTGTAAGGGCTATGCCCGAATGGTTTAGGGATCATGGGTGGGTGCTGATGATCCACCATATCTGTGGGGGTGGCGGTGGAGGAATTAGAGGACTGGTTCCAGAAATCGTAAACAATGTTCTATTCTGACTCAGATAGTTTTATATGAGATATCTTTATTAGACTCTATGTTGTGTATGTGATAGAAAAGTAAAAGCCTATGCAAGCTTCCTAGGCGAGGAGTCTAAGTAAGCTCCCTATGTATATATTATGTGTAAGCGAGAGATCTATTTAAACATCATGATGTAAAGGTATATAAGAAGTTTTAATTTTCAGCACTTTTCAACCTATGAAATGTAATGAAGAATGATAAGAGGCTAGACTTCGTCCTCTACGAGGACGACAACGCCGATTACGTCTAGGGGGTGCTTTCCGGTTGTGAAAAACTTGGTATCATAGCATGAGGTTGAATATCTTTAGGATCGATGTATCATTAAACCACGTCTATGTATATTCTTATTCATAATTATGAAGAGTGCCACAAATATGAATGAGGGGCTATGTGATTCCTAGGAAAATTTCACTTTGCTGGTATTCTCAAAGTCGTGCCTCTAGAGTCTTAACTCTACATGTCCTTATCTTCTAATCTCCTTATTCTTTTTACAGAAATGAATACAAGAAGGAACAACACTCAAAGGGTCGAAGAGGAGAATGTGAATGAGGCGGTTCCCCCTCAAGCTCCTCAAAACCCTCAAATTCCTATTGAGGAAGGAGCTATGTGAAATGTTGAGATAAGGGCGGCAATTCATAGCTTGACCCAAGTATTGGCTACTCAAGTTGCTAGGGATATGAGTGTGAAAGTGTTCCCCCATTCTAACACTACCGCATCAAAGATAAGGTATTTCACCATGATGAATCCCCATACATTCTATGGCTCCAAGGTGGAGGAGGACCCACAAGGGTTCATTGATGAAATTTTCAAAATTATAGATTCTATGGGGTGTCTTCTCAAGATAAGGCAGAAATAGATGCCTACGAACTCAAAGATGTGGCTCAAGTTATGTATGAGCAATGGAGGGATGAAAGGCCTTTTAGAGAAGGTCGGATTACATAGGGAGCTTTCAAGACAACTTTCCTTGATAGGTTATTTCCCGTGGAACTAAGGCAGAGAAAAATGCAAGAATTCATCAACCTATGCCGAGGGTGTACGAGTGTGAAGGACTATAGTCTCAAGTTTACTCAACTATCCAAGCAAGCTCCTATTATGGTGGTGGATTCTAGGGCCACGATGAACAAATTTGTTATGGGAGTATCCGATCGCGTGGTGAATGAATGTAGGTTGGCTGTATTGATTCCTAGAATAGATACTCTCGTCTCATGGTTCATGCATAATAAATTGAGGAACAAAAGCTTAAGCAAGTTGGTAGAAATTGAAGAGGACAAGGGCCAAAGATGGAAATTTTTCCAAGGCTTGATTTGAGGTGCAAGATAAGCCAAGGTTCAATAAAAGGTTCCCCAATCAATGTTCTTCTACCATTCCAAGGGTCAACAAAAGTAAAGGGTCTACACCAAAGCCTAAGGAGGAAAAATGTAGTGGTCCTTATGTGGAGAGGTATCCTTGTGCTAAATGTGGCAAGAAACATGAAGGAAAATGCCTAGTTGGTACGCGAAATTGCTATAGTTGCTGAAAGAGTGGTCACATGAAGAGGGATTTTCCTATGATGAAGGCTCAAGGCAGAGAAAATTCTCAAGCACAAGCAAGTGCTCCCAATCCTGATGCTTCTAATAAGAATCGTTTCTATGCTCTCCGCTCTAAAGGTCAACAAGATGAGTCTACCAAGAGCTAGAATGGTGAAGAAGAAGGAAGAAGAAAGAAGTGAGGGGATGGGTGGGGGACGGGCATGGGGTAAATAAAAATGGGTCAACATTTTAAATTTAATTTTAGAAAATGCACTTTGAATTAATTAATTAGTCTAGACCAACTTTGAAGCTCCCATTCTTATTAGATTCATTTGGTCAGGAAATCAAGTAATTGCAAAAGCTAGTAAGGAAAGAGTTGAGATTTTACATATAAATACTCTTTCAATTATTCAAACAAGTACTATGTAGTATACATAAAAAGATAGAACACAAAGAGAAATAATCTTTTATGAGACTAGAGAAAATGAAGGCAAACTATTGAAAGAGAAATGCATATGCAATTATGAATAATGAGAACTAAATAGGCATATCTTATCTACGAAATAAGAAACAACTAGTTCATAGTCAACCACAAATTGTATACTAATAAGAATTGAATAAACTTACTTTTCCTCTCTTTATTCTTAATCTTCTTTCCTCCAATATCATATCAAGTAGGTTCTCATCTTTGTATGTCAAAAAGTATTACAAGGAGCAACATTAAAAGACAATATGTAATTCAATAGAAAGCAAAAATTCATAAAGTAATCAGAACAGATAATTAAAAATTTAGAATAAGTTATCGTTATACTACCCATTAACAAAAAGAACAGAGCAACATATAACATGAGGACTGCATCCCAGGGGTTAAAATGTCTAGCATTGGTCATCCTCTCCTACCACTGATCAGCTGGTAATTTGTATCATATGTCTTATAGAAATAATTATAACGCACTGAAAAGAAAAGAAAACAATGTAACATACATGATTCCACAAGTATAAGCAAATATGGTCTCTATCCCTATCTATTGGTATTTGGTTTTAATTGAGCTCTCATTTTACATATGGTTGAGCTATGCCTTACATATCCGTACATTCTTTCGTACTAACGTTCCATATAAGGGACGCTACATACCATGTTGCAGGTACATGTACTCAACTAGTGGATCTACCCAATAGAAGCACATGATACTCAACGGTTGTTGGTGAGCTCCAGGTTGATTCGAGGCTTTGCCGAGTCTTTATTATTGCATATTCCATAGTGGGCACAGTCATGGATCCCAGTACAGGCTTTGTAGACATTGTAAAGCTATCATCTGCATTCATAGTTTTACTTGTCACATGTATCGGTCATCTAGTCAACTTGTGTTGTATATGAAGTTTCTCATTAGTAAATATATCTGCATAGTAGTAGTTTACCTATGTATCATAGGTGACTCGTAAAGCATGTATTCATATAGTACTTGTCTGTCTCACCTAGGGTTGGGGTGTGACATTTTTCCACCATAATTCCAAGATCAAAACCCTCGCCATCGATAATTACCCAAGAAACTAAGTTCTTCGAATCAAAAAATGGTTACGGGGAGTAAAAAACCTTCCTGTTGGTGCTAGAAGAGATGGAAAACCTTCAAGAAATACTCTTAGGTTGTTCCTTAGATCTCAAGGTCAAAAATTGCAGAATACAACGTTTTTGGGGTTTATTTCAAACTTATGTGGCGTCTTTCCCGCCACATCGGTCCTCACCTCGCTACAGCGGCACCACCCTGGCGGGAAAATCCCACCTTTGCGGCTTGCACAGAAAAAATTTATCTAATTTAAGAGTTACACAACATTATTTCACAACACACCTTCATCCCATGACAGTCAGAAAATGTCGCTAAGATTTGTTTCGGGAGTTCCCTCGCTTGAATTCAATTAAGTCAGGCTCTACAGGTTCCTTAACGTCTTAGCTATCTCTTATGCAATTAAATTTCTTATTAAATCACCCGATCATTACCAAATATCCCTAAACTTGCATGACTTTGATTTCGTCAAAATCTTGACTAGGCTAGGAAATCCCAAGTTACCACGAAACGCTTTCCGCCCCAATTCTTTCCCAGTTGGATTTCTGTAACGATGGGAACATATGTTACAATATATACCAATTTACTCATCATTTGTACCTGAGTGAAAATCTAGTAGAAAAGGGCTAAAGAATGAGTAGAGTAGTATTTGAATCGTCGAATAATTGGGGCTACTTGTCTTGCATGTCCTTATCTTCCAAACATCGCAATCAAGAATTTCAAACGATATTTACTCATACATAAGGTCTTGTTTAACAAAACGTAGCCTCACTTTAAGATATAATCTTTGTCCCCAAACCAACCAATTGAATACCTACACATCCTCCACACAATGCCTCAAGGAAGTCATCACAATACTCGAGTGGTAATTATTGTTGTATTACACACTTAACTAGAAACAGAGCCATTCTCAATAACCACCAAAGTTGATTACGGTTTATTATTAAAGTACTTAAAGAAAGATTTTCATTTAAAAAATGTCGGCTTAGAGTAAGGTAAATGGTCGGAGTGGTTATGATGGTTTTTAGTATTGAGAGTGTGGGCTTCAGTGGAAGGATATGAAGAGTATGTGGAGTCAAGTGAATGGAAATGGATAGTATTAACTCTTTAGAGGAAAACCTTTAGTGTTATTTGATAAATTCTTAGGTGACCATTGCATTTGTACATGGTTGTGAGTATGATGCACTAGCTTTTTTCACGACCCAGATGTACGTACTTTCAAACACTCAAGCTAATGTCTAATGCACCCTATTTTAGATTCAGTAGAAAAAAGTTCACAACATAATATGGTTGACACTCTGATTTTTTGGAAAAAATTATTTTGTTTTAGAGTCTACACCAAAAATTTAAGGAAATATTAGGAAAACCATTTAACCTGTTGGCATATCTATGTATGTACCTTGCATTTAACCTGTCGGCATATCTAAAATCTTAAAATAACATGTTATGTAATTAAAATGTTTTAGCAACATTTCATTTGAAAAGTGATAATAGTAAATATATTTTCGAAAAGGGATGATGTAAAAATATAGAATGAGCCTAAATATTGGGACTTATTCTACAATTTTTATATTTATTTTTTGTCAAAAATATATAGACCTACTTTCTTGTTTTCTTAAAAATAGGTATTTCTAAAGGGCAAATATCTAAGTCTTAAATATATTTCTAAAGAGTAATTGATTTAGCCTTTAAACTAGTTTCAAATTTATTTGGGGATTTAAAGTGACAAGTTTTCCTTAACATAAAGATCTAAGTGAAAGTATAACTATTAAATATTTGGTTCTCTAAAATAACATTTTCTTCTTCCTTTTGAAAGTAGTATTTTCAAGAACTTTTAGACTTGAACTACTCCAACTTTTAAACTCTGAATATATAATTGTTAGTTTCAAAAGCTTTACTTTTAGATCCCAAAAATGGTGTACGAATACCATTTCTAAAATAACATTCGGAGATTACTTTTATATATTTCTTTATATTTTATTTTTAATATTTTCGTCTTTTGAAGGTCAGAATATTTAATTCTCAAATTTTGAAATACTGACCTCCGGAGGTCGTTACTTTTATTTATTATTTTTTAGATTTCGGCCTTCGAATGCCGGTATTTTTATTTCTTATTTTTTAGATTCTGTCCTCTCTGGTCGGTATTTTTAGTTTTTATTTTTCAGATACCGACATCCGAAGGTTGTTATTTTTATTTCTTATTTTTTAGATTCCGACGTTCAAAGGTCGGTATTTTTATATCTTTTTTTGAGATTCCGACTTCCGGAGTTGATATTTTTATATCTTTTTTTGAGATTCCGACCTCCGGAGGTCGCTATTTCTGCTACAAAACTGACAGCATTGAGCTACAATTTTAGTATCCCACCTGCATATTATATCAAAACAACCCAAAGAATTCTAAATAAGCTATTTCATATAAACTTCATCCAACCCAAATTATTCCAAATTAGCTATTTTAATTTAAACTTCATCCAACCAAAACAACACAACATTTTCAATATATACATAGAACTATTCAAAAATAAACTTCACCCAACTTCAAAATAAACTTACCATCTTCAAACAAACTAAAATACAATCAAATAATTCCAAAAAATATACAAGTCTAAAATGTCAAATTGATACAACTACTCCTTATCATCCTCACTCTCTTTATCGGACTTATCATTCTCATCACTCTCCTGATCCATCACTGCTTGTCGAAAATGGAAGAAAAATATTTCCTGATTCAAGAAGAAAAGTTAGTTGGGCTTGAAGCGTTGTGTACCTCTTGTTCTCTACTTCCTTTGCTGCCGCAATCTCCTCCTCTCTATTCCTCTCTCTTTCTATTCTCTTCTTCTCTATGTCGGCTACAACAGCAAGCTCGTTATTGAGAAAAGCTATCTTACCCTCCATTACAGATATTGTCCCTTTATCCCCGCCATCGAAGCTAGAGGATGATGAACCACAATACCAAGCCTACTTCTTTTGATATGTCTTTTCTGGATAGCCGTAGACTGAACCTCTAATCAGTTCACTTGCATTCTGTTTCCAAAGATTCTTTCTTCTTGTGTAAATGATTTGTCCCGGCTCTCAAGAGGTAGAATATTATGATGTTTTTGAGATATTCGTATAAACCTATCCTATAATTTAAACAAAGAACTCTACGAATAAGAATGTAATATATATACAAAAAAAATATTAGATTGAATAGAGTTCTTACATATGTCTCTTGAGCACGTGGCTCAATCCATCTTTCTTCTTCTTCGGGGTTCATAATCTTCTACAACTACCGCCCTACCCAACTCTTTTTCCTGCAAATAACATAAATAGAATGCAATCTCCAAAACTACTTATAAAAAAAGAAAAAAAAATATTTTACAAAATTAAGAAAGTATATCATTCTTTCATTCCTAGTAACTAGGCTAATAGCTCCACCAGTGTACAAAGAGCCTCCCTTTTCTAATGCGCGAGCCATCTTCCCAATATCACTCCTCTTTTTTAACTTTTCATCAGTACAAAAATGTTCCAATAAAAGATCCCATCGACCTGGTATGGAAAACTTAGGAATTGTATTTTTTTCGACATTCACTAAATGTGCTAGAAAGCAACTTTGAAGCTTTAGCGTTGAAGTTCGCTTGACTTCTTCCTCATGTTCGGGAGCCCATACATAATATTTCTGTAATGAAAAGTAACTAAACATTTCTTGTTCAAATGAATAACGAATTTAAATGTATATGACGTGAATTTAATTGATACACATTCTTACCTTAAATTCATAGAACATCTGCCCTCTGTTGTTAATTGGAATCGAACCCCAAGTCGGGTATAGACAATTAAGTGAGTACTGGTGCACTTTAATATAATCTTTGACATACCAACATCCGAATGTAAGCTGAAATATGAGTTCATTGAGAAAGAATGGTAAACAAAAAAATCAATCAATTAATTAAAATATAAATAGACAAATGAAAAATGAAACATAATTAAATCATACTTGTATCCTAACGGCTCGATGACTAGTCTCCAAAAATTTTCTCTATAAATAGATAAGTCTAATTAGTTTAGTTTTAATTTAATTCCAACACTTTATCACATTATATAATTTAATTTATTAAAACAACTTTCTAAGTCTAATTAGTTAAGTTTTAACTTAATTCCAACACTATATTCACCAATTTGACTTATTAAACAACTTAGTAACTTTCTAAGTCTAGTTAGTTTAGTTTTAACTTAATTCCAACACTATATTCGCCAATTTAACTTATTAAAAAACATAACAACTTTATAAGCCTAATTAGTTTAGTTTTAACTTAATTCCAACACTTTATTCACCAACTAAATTACATACATATTTTAACTTATAAACAACTTAACAACTTTCTAAGTCTAATTAGTTTAGTTTTAACTTAATTCCAACACTATATTCACCAATTTAACTTATTAAACAACTTAAAAACCTTTTTAAGTCTATTAGTTTAGCTTTAACTTAACAACTTAATTAGTATTGGTACTTATACTTAACAGAAACATTATTCCTTATTTGAAGAAGAGCATCAACACTAGATTGACACAAATTGATCTTTCAAGAAAATAAATTTTGTTATCAATAGGATTAACTAGTGTGGGTACTTATGCTTAACAAATATATTATTTCTAAATTTAAAGTTAAGTGTCAACACTAGATGCACACAAATCGATGTTGCAAGAAAATCGATTTTGTCATCAATAGGATCAACTAGTGTTGATACTTATGCTTAACGAATATATTATTTCAAAATTTAAAGCCAAGTGTCAACACTAGATGAACACAAATCGATCTTGCAAGAAAATCAATTTTGTCATCAATAGAATCAACTAGTGTTGGTACTTATGCTTAAAAAATACTCGATTGACACAAAAAAATTATCACATATTAAAACTAATCATCATATTAGATTGATACAAATGCATTATAGAAAACAATTGTACTTTAACTTTAGAAATTTAAAATTACCAAACCTAATTTCCTTTTTTGATGAAAGAAGCAATATACTCACGTATCAACTTTTTTTTAATATGTTGAGCTTCCTAAGTGACCTAGCACGAAATGAGGGAAAAGAGTTAAAACTATCAAAATAGAGTTTGAACTTATTTACACGCACATGTTATATACAAAAAGATCAAGTAGGGCATGAAGTCATACTCTTAAGTAGGGCATGAAGTCTACTTTAATAATAACACTTCAAGCACTTCAACAAACAAAATTTAAGAAATATGTTTTTCAACTAGATATTATAATTGAAATGTAAATCTTTTTCATATAATTCAAATGTAAACATTTTTCATACGGAAATGTCAAATCCTTCTAGCTAGTCAATCTTTATTACACGATTTTATGATTTTATGATGCCTAGCTAATTTTGAGACACTTCAACTAAATGCAAAACAAAAAAGATTTGTTATGGAGGTTCTAAGAATTCCCTTTCAGTTAAAACGGATGGAGGAGGCGCCGACCCCTTGTTGGTACTCGACCCACTGTTGTGCGCGTCCGTGATGGAGGTGGCGTCGATGGCAATGGAGGTGGCGCGACCTCCAACTCCTGAGACGCGACACACGTATGTGCGTGACCTGCAGATGGGGTGGGTTCAATCGTCGTCGCTGATAGGAGAAAATGGCGTGGGTGGGTGGCGCCAGTCGGAGAAGATGGCGTGGGTAGCGCCGGTCGGGGCAGGGTGGGTGGGTGGTGGTCGGGTGGGTTCAATGAGATAGGAGTGAGAGAGAGAGATATTTGACTTAGGGTTTTGATATTATCCTTCTTTTTTTGAGAGAAGTGTTTAATTTACCGACCATGGGATGCCAGTATTTTTTAAAATAATTAATTTACCAACCACGGAATATCGGTATTTTTAAAATAATTATCTATGTTTAACAATATTTAATAAATATCACGTAGTCGATATTATTTAATCTAATAAATTTAATTTATTAATCAAGTTAATTCTATAAATTTAAATTATACACCTCCTAATTATATAAATTTAATTTTATCAATCAATAAAAGTTTATCAATATCAAATCTAATATATAAATCTCCTTAAAATGATCATTGATATTTCTCTAATTGATAATGTATTTCATATATAATTAATTAACGTATTTTATACTCAGATGGGGTATCCTTTACATGACATCATAATTAGGAAGTGATCACTACACTTGACATACATTCAAGATCGAAAGTATATATATAAAATAATACTACCTCGCATTTCATAGCTCTTGATCACCTCTACATCATAACATGACATATTAAGTTCATGATTACACAACAAGACTGATAGATTTGTACATTACTCTAGAAATATAAGTATAATTATATCCTAATTCATATCAACATAGTTTTAAACTCTAAATATGGATTGTAGATATTTTTTTATTTATTCCACGAAGTCTAACTTTTTATTTATAAAAGTATACAAAACTGTTATACTTTTTGAACAATTAATTGTAAGTTTCAAATGAAATTTTAGTATTATGCTAAATAGCAAAAATTATGATTAATAGAAATATATCAAACAAACCGACCTCCGTATGTCTTTTTTAATACAAGGAATTAGAGATAATAAAATAACGACCTCATTACGTCGGTATCACATTATATTTTTAAGATAAATAAAAATATTAATTAAAAAATATTGACATCGAGATGTTGCTATTTTATATTAATTTATTTTTTAACTTATATAAAACTGTCATTTGGAGCACGATTTATTTAAAGTTAATTGAAAATATTGATTTTTTGAAAGCCACAGTATAAATATTTAAATTAAAATTAATTTAATTGCATGATATCTAATTTTACCGACTTCAGAAAGTCTGTAATATAATGTTTTTGTTTTTTATTTTACGCAAAAACCATTCTCATGAGGTTGGTATTTGGATGAAATAAAAATATCGACATCATGCAGTCAGTATTTGGATGATGTAAAATTAACGACATCATGAGATCAATATTTGGATGAAGTAAAAATATCGACCTCATGAGGTCGGTATTTGCATGAAATAAAAATAGCGGCCTTATGAGGTCGATACTTGGATGAAATAAATATACCGACCTCATGAGGTCGGTATTTTATGATAATTTATTTTTTAATTTATATAAAACCGTCATCCGAAAGACCATTTATTTAAAGTATGGAAGTCAGTGTAATATAATTTTAATAAAAATTGATATAATTATATACTATATAAATTGAAGTAAAAAATAAAATGGTGGTGTTGGGTTATGTGGAGTACTAAAGAGATTGTGAAATCGAAGTAGTTAATAGAGTTAAAGGTCAAGATGGAGGAAAAATGATACTTTAAATGGAGAAGAATCTTAATGGCGAAGACAACAAATTAAAAAGAATAAAGTTAAAGTTTTTATGGGCCAATAAATCTATTCATATATTTTAATATAAGTTAATATATTAAGAAAAAATATTTAAAATATTTATTATATATTGACCAATAAAAATATGTCATGTGTATGATTTTATAATATATATTTTTTCTTTTTTAACTCGCACTCTATTAGGAGAGTAAACTCACTCACTTTGTCATGTCATCCTTAGGGTGGTTTTTAATTCATTTCAAAGATGTTAAAGGGGATATTTAAACGCCTGTAGTTGAAGTTCTAAAATAAGTTTTCGGACAAAGTTCAGAGGGTTTTTTTTATGTATTTTCCCTAAAATTAATAAGAATTTTTATGCCTATATATCATGTTTATAACTTTGAAGTGAGAACTTACTTGCAGTGGCAAGGTATACCTAGACCAATATTTGTTAATCTGGAGCCTGCTATTCTGGATGAAGTTAGGATTGGACATTCATGAAACTCTTCCATCTTATGCGGAATATTTCCCTAAATAAGGAACCTATTTCTTAGAGATTGTTTAAAAGATATTCATTTTCATAGTATAATTGTATTTCATATTATTGGTATAAGTTGGCAAATACAATGTAGTATCATTAGGATAAGAATATTTTTTACAATGTGATAAGTTCTGTTTTTGTATTTAACTATAATTTATATGGATAATGGTTGTTTTATGTGAGTATTTGAATATATTATTACTATTGTGTAGTCGTTGAAGTTAGAAAACAATTGCAGAAGGTAATTTGGTTCATATAAGCATTTATTATGAATGAATTTGTTGTTGTGACCAAAGGTTAACGACTGAATTTCAATTAGCGAAGGAAAAAATTGGTCTCTAAAAAGAGCTACTACTGGACTTTTGGAAGTCGTTAAAGTATTTTTAACGACCAAACATTTCGATCGTTAAATTTTAACGGATCGGACATTTCAGTTGTTAACTTTTAACGAGGATTTTTTAACAACCGTTGGCGATCAAAAAAATTTCCGTTGTTATTGACTTATAACGATCGGNATATAAACTTATTTTTAAAAAAATAAATAAAAGTGAAAAGATGATAAATTATTTTTTTGAAAAATAAATTGATAAAAAAATTTAAATAATTTTTTTACCGAGTAAGAAATAAAAAATAATTAAATATATATACGTTGCAATATTAATAAATATGTATACTAACTAAATATAAATTTTTTTTTTGGAAAGCAGGGTAACCCGCAGCCGCTACAACCTTTGCCTCAGCCTCTGTCGTTCGGGTGAGCACTGGGTAAAACCTCCACTGCATGTGTAATAGCCTGCAAACCAGACATGGAATGTAAACCGCACTAGGCAATCTCTATGCAACAGGCTCGACTCAGAATACATTGTCATCCGTGTGGATAACCACCCTCCATACTAACTAAGACAGCCTCAAGGACTAATTATAAATTTTTCAATAAAAAAATGACTTGTGCCCATTTTATGCATTTAGTACTTCCCTTCAAACAAATGTGCACACTCTATGCCATGTCTGCATTTTTGGTGTATTTATTCCGGTCATAGTCTAGGGGGGCACTTGTCCTTATCCCAATTGTATTGATAAAAATTAGATTAAATCTTGACTTTTAATGTATAGATTCTAGACGATATTTTTTATTACTAACATATTATGACTATTAAAAAATTATTATTGCACGAAGTGCGTGTTTCTCCTCCTCTCCCTTATCCTATCTTATGAATTCGTTTTGAGAATCGTCTAGGTGGAGGCATCTCTTTGTTCTTGCTCATCCTTGTTCAAGATCAGACAACTCCCTTCAAAAACTCTATGTACTAATTCTTGGTTGTCAAATCTTATCGAATTCAAATTCCGCGATTTTCAATGGAATTGTTATTCGAATTTGGACCTCATTTTCCCTATTCAATCTTCCCTATTTATTTTTATATATACTTTCCTTCCTTTAACATTTTAGGGGATTTTTTGAACACTAATTTATCATCTAAAAATATACAACATTTTCTTAAAAAGATATTAGCTACAAAAACATATATTAAGAGCTCAAAATGGCTTAGGTTTTTACTATTCGAATTAGTCGGAGCTCGACGGGATTGGGTGAAGTTCCTCTTGTGGTGTAGTCATTCCTCTTCTCTCGTCTTCTGAGTCTCGCTGTTCGGAAAAAGGTAAATGATTCTTCTATACTTTACTTATTTATTCTCTTTGTGATGTAGATGCTTAAAATAATATGTTTTCCCATTGTTTTCTTAAGATTTCCTATTTTATCAATTATCTTGCTTGAATATTGATATAAATTCCACCTCGCATGTCTAGTTTTTGGTCTGATGTGTTTCTCTGATTACTATGTGGCATAAGTGTGTTAAAACTTTGTTTTGCGATGAAGCTTGTTTGAATATGTGTCATGAGTACAATCTAGCTTAAAGTAATATATTGTGGTCAATATTGTTCTTAAATGATTTGTTATTGCAATTGAAAGCTTATCATTTGCTTATAAGTGAAGAATTTCATATATGTGATGATATAGTATAACTTACTTTTCATACTCACAATAAGTTTTAGACTTGTGTGGTGACATAATAGGATGTTTACCGGCCTAGATGAAGTAGCCACTACTCATTTGATCACTGTAGTTTGGTTGGTTTATTTTGAATATAATTAGGACTAGTTACTACTTTAAAAACATGCATATTGTGGTCTGATGGTATGATACTTTAGCATCAATTCATGACCTTTGTTTATTTGTTAATCTTGTTGCTTGTGTTTGTTAAGTATTATGAATTCTTCTTGCTCATGAGCCTTTATTTTGTTCATTTAATGATTAGTAATCTTTTTTTCTTAATAAAGTTCAAAGGCTTGCATGAGTAGATGTATCATATTTACATTGCCTAGTTGTACTTTCCAAAAATCGATACAATAGTAATTTATCGTACCGATTTTTGGAGAGTACAACTAGGAGATGCAAATATATTTTCGTGTATCTCATGGATCGAACATGCTTTTTATGTGATTTTATTTTTATGCATGTAAATCCAATTCAAGTCTGATGGACTTCATTCCTTGCCTATTGTTGAGTATTCAAGTGAAAAAAAATGAAATACAGGTTCCAAAAGCAAAATACAGGTCTTGAAAAGCTGAAAATAAACTGATATACAATTCGTATGCACTCAGTATACATTAATATACGGATTGAGTGTAACAAATACAGATCCAAAAAATGAATACATTTATCGAAAGCTGAATTAGACTATATGCACTTGGTATACAATCTGATATACAAAAATAAGAACCAAAAGACAACTTGTATACAGTGGTATACAATCGGTTTATATTAAGTCTTTTAGGCATGAGAATAGGCCTATCCCAATTTTTGTTTGCACAGAAGGTCCAGGAGAAGCTAATGAGCTGGAATCCATCTATTTGTGGCCGACTCTTTTCTAGAGTTAGGACATGTTGGGAGAAAAGCCCAAATTTTGACTTTACTTCCTTTCTTATTATTATTTGTTTATTTGTATTAACTTTTTAACCTTTGTTTAATTGAATTTAATTTAATTAAATTTCTAACAGATAGTTATTATGTTTAACTGAAATATTTAAATTTTACATATTTTTTTAATACTTTATTTAGATATAAATTTATAAATTATGTTAAGTTCATTTCCTTTCAAGTAAAAAATGTGTCATTTTATTAACTCTCAAAGTTAGTCAAGTTTTAATCAAATCGTAGGTCAACCACACGTTAGCGGATGTTTCAAATGCATAAACCCTTCACCGAGTGGGAATTAAATCCCGAACCCCCTTGGGGTTTTCTTTCAAATATTTGGTAGTTTAAGTCTTTGGAAAATTACAACTTTTATTTATTTCTTACAAAAAAAATTAAGTGGCAACTCTTTTTAAAAATTATATTTTTCTATAAATTTTGAGTTGAATTGATATTTCGAGAACAAGTTATATATAATTCTTTTTCAAACATAAAACATGTACTCTAGAACATTTCTCTGTCAATGATTCTTTTAATGTGTATTGATATATACACAATTACATTTTTTAATTATTATTTTTATCTTTTTGTAGTCTATATCATAATATAGTTTGCTTAATCTATAATTCTAGCTTTCAATTGGATTGTCAATATAACTTATTCTATTTTTAAGAGTTGATTATGGATGTGGATCATTGAATGATTAGGGTTATGAATTGTAAAATGTGGAATGTGAATACTTTCAAGAACATGACGAAATGATCAATTTTTGAATATGAATTTAGTTGGTGAAAATACATCTTATTCCAGGAGACGGTTTTACTATGAAAATTATGAGTTTTTTTACAAATATTAATTATTTCAAAGTAATTAATGCCAAATTTCTTTCACTTTATAGGGTAGGGTCACCGTGCCTATGTGGGTCATAGAAAAGAGAACACATTAAGACTAACAAGCGAGTCATGCTTTCTTGAAATTTGTCAAAATTGTCATTATCTATGGTTGATTAAGAAGAAAAAAACTGGAAACAAGAGAACAGTTTCATCTCATTCTCAATTATAGTTTTTTCTTGTTAAAATTAAAATTTTGAAAAATATTTGTGATGCTTACACGTTCTTTGGCTAAGATTCTGTTTATTTTTTTTCTTTTACGGACTTTTTATCATAGTAGAATCTCTAAATAATTAATAGTCATATTCTTAACACTCTTTGTCATTCATATTTTAATCCTTTAAATAAAAGCATTGTAAGACTTTGGGCAATTCATCACATTACTCTTTTAGATTGTTATGTTTCTAATACTTATTTTATTCATTGTTAATTTGACTCGGAGAGTATGACTATTGAATGATGACCGACACGTGGAAATGAATGTCGGCAAGAGACACACTCAAACATAACTAAGGTCCTATTATCCTCCTAACTCAATTGTTTTTCCATATTTTTGCACCTTTTGTGCTTAAATGTCACCTTCAACCACCATGTTAGTTGTGCTTGTACACACTTGCCTACCATGTGTGTAAGTACTATTTTTTATTTCTTAAAAAAATATTTTATTTTCTTTATCTTTTATTAAGTTAAGTTAATTAATAGTTTTTTACCTTAAAACATTTGTTTTACCTATTCATTGTTTCGTTCTCTTTTATTTTTCTATTTGTTTTATTTATTCTCTTTTTTTTAAAATCTTTCTTTTTGATTTGATTCTAAATTTAATTTCATATGTCTTGTATTTAAAATAAGTAAATTTCAAACGCATATCAAAATAAGTCAAGAGGATCAAAAAAACATAAATAAGGCAAAGTGTTAAAATTCAAGGACACTATTAAATACATATTTTACTGTTTAAAATATGAAACTTTCGAGGGTTGCACTGCAAATATCAGTTGTTTGTTGATTATTCGGTAGTAATATTTTTGGTTAGAAGTTTCTTATATATAAAATTTTAAAACAATTAACAATAATTTAAAATTTAAGTAGATGTAAACAAATGAATTTTGGAAATGTAATTTTATCTCAATCATAGACATATTTGAAATCGAAACGATATCCAAGTCGAAACAAGAGAATTCTATTGATCTATCTAACCAATAGTCTAAATATGATTTCTACCACTCATGCAATCAAATTCACATTTACTCTAACTGACTACTGCCAGATTTCTCTACACCTTGATGACTCCAAATTTCTCCATATCTGGGCAATGTTGGGAAAATCCTAATACTACAAAGAAAGTTTTTTGGGTCCCAATTTTTCCCCGTTCGTATTATTACAACAACAGAACCCGGTCGTTACAATAGATACCAATTTACCCATCATTCATCATCGTGTGATCAACTTAGGAAAAATAGAGAAAGGGAAAAAGGTAGTACCTGATTCGACGATTAGTTGAGGATACATGTCTCGCATGTCCTTCTCGGTTTCCAAAGTAGCTTCTTTAACTGGATTATGTTTCCATTGAACCTTCATGGACTTAATCTCTTTGTTCCTCAACTTACGAACATCACAATCAATAATAACAATCAGTTCCTCATCATATTGGAGGTCTTTGTCTAGCAATATCGAGTCCCACTTATGTAACACCCCGTATTTTACGTGTACGTATATGTCGCTTAAAAATTTCCTTGTGGTATAGTTATGGACTCGGCTTTCTATGCGAGTGGTGATGATATAATATGTTTAAAGTTGTAATACATCATTCCTTCCAACACATATACGAATAACTAAACTCAAAAACAATTCTAACTCGGGATAGTAAAAGGTGGTATTCAATGTAAAATTCAAGGTGATCAAGTGTGTATTAGTGCTACGGTCTTGTAAAGAAACTAATATGGGAAAATGGTGTAAAATAATTGAGGTGCTTGCTTGACTTAACTATGCTAGTAGGTAACAAGTTAATGATGCACCTACTTAGAATTAGTGGACTACATTTTAAGTGAAACTGGGCAAGTAGGTGATGCACCTACTTGGAATTAGTGGATTAAATTTTAAGTTAAAAGGAGCAAGTAGGTGATGCACCTACTTAGAATCAGTGGGCTGAATTTAAGTGTAAAGAGAAAGTAGCTGATGCAGCTACTTAAAAACTTGTGCCATAAACTAATGAGGTGATGCACATGCTTTCATAAAAGTAAAGGACCATATTTTTTGTCCAATTTATTAAGTGAAAACGTCCAAAAAGGACCTCTAATGCACTCAAGCTTATCACATTTCCTTCATCACTTATTTTCCAGAAAATTACTCCCAAGGAAAGCTATAGAAGCTCCAAAGAGTTCTGGTATACAGCTTCACCATTAGAATCTGAAGGAAACATTTGTTTTAAAAGTAAAAATTGGTAAAACATCTCCATCTTAAGGAATAGAAGTGAATAATATGATTTAACATCAAGGTAAGGGGAAGAGGACAAGCTAAACCTTGAAGAATCCAACTCTTAGCAAGTGAGAATTCTTTGCAGCAAGGTAAGCTGTGGAAATTTTCATTCCTCTCTTGTCCTTGCATTATTTGTAGAAGTTTTTATGTGTTAATGAACTGAGGAGTGTCGCCTCTATATGGTGTGAGCTTGGTGAATGTTCTGATCTTGGTAAAAGTTCTGAGCTTGGTGAATGTTCAGGAAGGAGGTGTTTGTTGGAACAGACAAGGAGTGGAGTCCCCTTAAATTTTAATTGTGAGGTTGTTTTGAGAATCTAAATGTTAGTTAAAACTCACGGGATGTTGATCGGAAGTCATGAGTTCATATTGTTATTTCCACATTGTGAGGCTTAGGGACAACATGGTGTATCGTAAAATAAGGAGGGTGGATCATATGTGCAGAGAAGTCATGGGAACTAGTTAGAGGATTGAACATTGAAAAGTATAGATATATGACACTTAATTGAGTGTTGCATGAGCATACTTCCTGCCATCCCTTTGTATACTATTTTCCAAATGTGTGAAGCCCAAGGAGTTTCGGAGGACCTTATAAGAAGGTTGTATAGTATAAGAATAAAAAATAAAGGAGAATTGGTGGGAAGAACAGCCTTGATCGTATCAATTATAGATTTACTACCAAATACTGTTTTGGTCTTGATCAACCAGTCCAAATTTGTTGAGTTACTAATGCTAGTTTTATTATTTACTCCATTGTAGATAAATAATTTGAAAGGAAGACGGTTAACTCATTGTAATATCCAACGTTGTGCAGCAAGGTATGTAAGGCTATTCGATTTCCTATTTCTTTGGTATGAAAATGAAACTTGCGTTACAAAAAGTAAGCTTTATAATTTCCCTTGGTAGTGACTGATCCATAGTTTCAGTTCCCACTCTACAAAGTATTATCATGCAAGGTTTACACTTGTTTCATTGTCAAAGTACCCCTGGCACATATTTCCTTTATATCAGTTAAAGTGATCCTAGATTACACATGGTACATATATTTATAGGATGGATATAAGATCTTCCCATATCTTGCCAACTTGATCCAATAGTCTATTCCATCGTATATGCCATCTTTTCAGATGTTCATTTGTTCCCTTTATGGGTTATTACTTCTATTGTGTTAGACTATAATATTACCTCACAAGACTATACTTTCTCTATTGTACATTTTATATTTACTTACTAGGAACATGTATCCGTCCTTAAGTTGAATCTTCCCACATTCCCCCTTGGTTCCACTTCATGAACACCTTGTACTTGTTAAATGTCTCTTGGCTGAATGTCAAATGTCTTCACTTGATGTGCTTCAATTTGATATGTCAAAATGCTTACCGAGTCATATAAGCTCCTAAGTATTACGTTGGTGTCGCATTTGCTTCCCATGTCATTGTTATTATCGTAAGTCCATATGCATATGTCTTCTACTACTGGTTTATAGTTCCAAATCTTAACAATGATTATGATCACCAAAACAACAACTTCGAATGAGTTATTATTAACAAAAGAACAAATCCAAAAGAGTTATGATTATCCAAAGAACAATCTCAAAGAGTTATGAACATCAAATAACAATCTCAAATATTAAAGAATCTAAGTGTAACTATATGTATAATTATGGGTGGCAGCCCAGGGACAAATGCCTAGCGTGGGTCTATCCCAATTGATATAGAAGGGTGGCAGCTCAGAGGCAAAATCCTAGCATGGGTCGATCCATTTGGTATAAGAGGGTGTAGTTAAGGGGAGAAATCCTAGCATGGGCCTATCCCAATTGGTATAAGAGGGTGCCAGCTCTGGGGCGAAAGCCTAGCATGGGTCGATCCCAATTTTTGGTATTATGAGGATAGCATCCCAGGGTTTAAAATGCGTAGCATGAATCATCTCTCCTACCAATGTTAATCTAGTCATTTGTATCAAATGGCTCATAAAAATTATAACGCACAAAAAAGTAAAGAAAAGAATGTAACATACATGATTTCACAAGTATAAGCAAAGGTGTCTCAAATCTTTATCTATGTGTGTTTGGTTTCACTTGAGCTCTCATTTTATCTTGGTTGTATTACGCCTTACATATTCAGTACATTCTTTCATATTTAAATCCTTTATTGGTGACGCTGCATTTCATGTTGCAGGTGCATGTACTCAACTAGTAGATCTCCCCTATAGAAGAACATGATACTCAGCGGTTATTGGTGAGCTCCACGTTCATTCGGAGCTTTTCTTAGTCTTTAGTATGCATATTTTCATGTTCGTACAGTCATGGGTTCGATAAGAGGCTTTGCAGATATTGTAAAGTTATGAAATTTCACTCGTCACATGTATCGGTTCAACTAGTCGACATGTGTTGTATATGAAGCTTCTCATCTGCATAGTAGCTTACTTTCTAACCATAGGTCACTTGTAAGGCATTTGCTCATAGTATACTTACCCGCCTCACCAATGATTGGGGTGTGACAAAAGTGGTGTCGGAGCACTTCATCCTAGGGAGTCTACAAAGTTGTGTCTAGTAGAGCATTACTTATGAATGTGTTGCGCGCCACATTTATAATTAGGGGGTTGCTTTGAAATTTAGGAAATGTTACCTTCCTTGATAATCCAGATCGTGCGATAGATCTAAGTTAAGAAGTCAATTTCCGCTTTTACCTGATCATGTTATTCATATGTATGCTTACTATTGTTAAGGTTAATTCTAGCTAACCTGTTAACAGACTAGATTGAGCTCAATTTATTCGACCATCCCACTCCACAAGGTAAGTACTGATACGCTCAAACTTACTTCTCAAATAAGAAGTAAAGCGGTCGTGTCAAGTAAATAACCCAACTAGTGAGGTTGGGATCGTTCCCACGAGGAAAATAGTATAGACTTAACTTCAACTTGTTATCACTATTGTTTGGTCAATTACTTCCTTGGAAAGTAAAAACAATAAAAGGGGGGTTTCTATTTCTAAATGAATGAAAATAACTAACGCAATTGAAAGAGACACTTAACAGCTTTGAATGTTGGATTTTAATCAATTAATCAATGTAACTAGGGTTTACGTGTTCCCCACAGATTCATAACTTGATAATTCTAACTATAACAATTCTTTCCTCATATCTTGCATGCAAAGTGATAAGTTATGTATTTCTAAATCCTTGGTCCGGCATCCAGAAAATCTCACTCCGTACCTTGGTCCGGCTACGTGTGTTGCTTTCCTAACCCTTATCTTACCTCATATTAAGCATCATATTCGATATTTGACTAAGTTATTACCTCGTACAAATCAATACAATCCTATTAGATAGTATACACTAAATCTACGTTAATAATTCTTTTCATATTATCTACCTCCTTAGTCCGGCAAGTAGCATTAAGGCGAGTTCTAACGTTGGCCATCCGTTAAAAAGACTTCTAAGCGAAAGAATTATTAATACATGCAAGACACTATTCTAGAATTGTTATTTTAGTTAGGTTTTATCTCATTATTTGCCTATGGTTCCCACAACCCTAGTTATGGAATTTAGTTACCCATAGTCATAATCACAATATTCAAATATATTAAATAAGAATTCATGTACTTACTTCAATGAGAAAGAGTAAAATCCGAAAGTTTGCTTGATTAATCACCACAAATCACCAACAATCAATGATAATCCAAAGTCTAACACTAATACAAAGAGTCTAATAATATGATGTCTAACAACGGTCTGGAGTCTAACCTAATAATCAAAGGTCCGGACTCCGACCCCTAAAACGAGGTTTTTTCGAACTATTTATAGAAAATAAAAACCTAATTATACAAGGACTCTATTTGCTTGAAATCTGTCAAAACGCGGCTGGGTCGACGGACCTCGCGACGGATCGTCGTTGTCACGACGGGCCGTTATGGAATCCGTCGTCCCATACTTGTGCAATTTCTTCTGCTGCTCTCTTCATTACCCTCGACGGCAAGTATGACGGACCGTCATAGGCACAACGGTCCGTCGGGGGTCTCCGTTCCAAAACACTTGAACTCTTGGAATATGGGTACTGGGATTACTTCTCTGAACTTCATGACGAACCTGACGGACCGTCATAGACACGACGGACCGTCACAAGCTTCGTAACCCCACACTTGGTCAGACTTCCCCATCTTCCTTCAGCAGCTTCACTACGCTGCCACCTACGGACCGTCACAAGCACGACGGACCGTCATAAGCTCCGTAGGTGGTCTCTTCTGCATTTCTTCGCTCAAAATATCCGCATTCATCTTTGGACAGATTTCCTGCAAAACAAAGAGAAATTTATATAAAAATTAGCACAAAAAGGCTTTTGGACACACTAAACTTAAGGAAAAAGTATTAATAATACCGTGAAACCACGGTATATCAAGTACATGCTTTTATGTTATTCACATCTAAAGTTGCATTTGTACCAATTGTATCACATTGGTTCAATTGAGAAATATATAGTATGGTTATCCATATGCTTAAAAAATGATGGGTTCACCTAATTACATATATAAGTAGTAGCATTCGCAAGCACATCTTCTTAGGAGGATGTACCAAACTCTTGAGTTCTATATTTCCTCCATTTGTAGGATCTAATCCTATATAGGACACTTATTCTTAGTCTATGATATATATAGACTTTTCATTGTTACACATGTACTCAAACTTGATGTTGTTGAACCAGTTTCTTTTAGTAGGAAGAAGGCAGTGGCACAATCTAATAGTTGAATGTATCAGTGCAATTGTGTTACTAGAGATACCCCTAATTGGTTGACAAGGCCTAAATTTTCACCATATATAATCCCGAATATGTTAATAGTCGGTTTATGTGGTATGTTTCAACCACCGAAATAAGTACTAATAACATTTATATTCTTTTCATGATTATAAAATATATGGATAGTTGTGATATTTTCTGCAAAGGATATATGTATGGTAGTTCCTATTATGATCTATGTGTTGGCTATAGAGGATTAGTATGTCACTAAGAGTAAGGTTAATAAAAGGAAAATTGATTGGTTAGACCTAAGTTGTGATTAGTTGGTTGTACATAGTGGGATTAGAGTACATGTATACCTACCTATTTTGATTAAAAGGCACTTGTTAGATAGGAAACATGTGAAAATGAAGCTTGAATTACACTATCCGAGTATGTATGTAGAGCTTCTCACTAGAAAGAGATGAGATGTGTCAAATTCCCTAAAAAGAGAGGAGATGTGTAAAATTCCATAAATATAGGAGTAGGGGTAATATGAGGATGCTATAGAGGAGTGAGATACGTGATTATGAAAGAGAGATTTCTAAGTGTATGAGACAATAAAAAGGTATCAACTCTTCAACCTTAACAAGTTATAACGGCGCACCTAGGAACAACTTTGTGAACCTTTGTTAGACAAAGAAGTCAATTTAGTATTGATTCAAGTCTTAATATTTGGTCCTGATAACAACAAGAAAAAAGAGGGCAATAGAAAGGTTACCTGATAGAAGATACATGGACCTAGTTCATCTACATCAATAGTACAAAATAGAAGTAGAGTATTATACACATGTATAGACTTCTATTAAATTGAATAGAGCTCCTACACGGTTCATTTAATATTTCATGCATCAATTCTTCAGTCATAGTCCAGTTAAGGGAGAGGAAAGAGATTAATCATATGTTAGTTGTTATTATTTGCTATCTTGCGTGAGAAAAGAGTCGAAGAACCCTAACTTGTTTCTTTAAAAAATCTATTAATACGTCCAGACCTCTATCTAGTTAAGCCCAAAGGGGCTACTCTAAGTTTTTATGAATCATGATATATGTACTTGACATTTACATGTTATTAGTTTTCGTGTTTGATGGTGTGTTCAAGCTTCACCAGGAATTGAGTGTGATATAACACAAGCTAGTAATGAAGGCAAAGTTGACCTTGGCCTTCTACTCCAAAAGATGAACTATTGAGGATTTTCTTTTTCTACTTAATTGTAGTATTTATATTGACCTAGAGGGATGTAGAGTCCCAATAGCAGAACACCTATAAGAATTTTTAAGAGATCAAATATAGTAGATGGGGAAATCAATTGTATGTGCTTTAAGGAATATGAGCAGAACTATCCCATCCGTAACTTAAATCTTAAGACATGGTGTTTGACCTTAATATGGTACAGTGGTTCTATAGGATCTCTCATAGTCTCCAATGATGGTTCGTTATATAATTATACGTATTGCATGTTCTATAACTTATCTTTTTGTATGTAATTTGTTTGTTTTTTTTGATTAATTTCTCACATGTTACCTAATGTCATTGAATGCTTGCATGTAAGTGTTATCCTCTTCGGAGCACCCTTGTTTATATTTCTATACGTTTTTGTAGGACCTTTTCCCTACATGTTATGTATTGCACTGGTTACTTTTCACGTATCACTTGTCCATATTGTGTGGGTATTGTAGCCTACTTGATCATATGACCATTTCTATATATTTTACATGCCTCATAGCCTACTTGATTAAAGAATACATTCCTTATAGCTTTTCTAGCCATAGGTCATGTTCTCACTTACTCATAGCTCACATGTCTGCTTATTGACCACATATCCATGCAATATAACACACTTGCTCAATGTGATTTGAGTTCCATAGTTCATTTTCTTATATGTGTACATGTCATATAGTCTGCATGTCTTAGGTTATACTCAATCATCATGTGATCATCTAGTCCATTCCTACATTTCCTATAGTTCATTTGCTCACACACTACCCTATAGCTCTTATGCACACATACACCATGTATTTCTATAGCTTAGCTCTTATGCACACATACACCATGTATTTCTATAGCTTAGTGCCTGTATACCTTACGCGCTCCCTTTTGGGCTAGTAGGTAACAAGTAGGTGATACACCTACTTAGAATTAGGGGACAACATTTTAAGTGAAAAAGGGCAAGTAGGTGATGCACCTATTTAAAATTAGTGGACTGAATTTTAAGTTAAAAGGAGCAAGTAGGTGATGCACCTAGTTGGAATAAGTGGACTGAATTTAAGTGTAAAGAACAAGTAGCTGATGCAACTACTTCAAAACATCTGACAGAAACTAAGGAGGTGATGCACATGCTTGCTTAAAGTAAAGGACCATATACTTTCCCCAATTTATAAAGTGAAAACTTCCAAAAGGGACCTCTAAAGAACTCAAGATTATCACATCTCCTTCATCGAGGAGCTTTAGAAGCTCCAAAGAGTTCTGCTCTTCAGCTTCACCATAAGAATCTGAAGGAAACATGTGTTTAAAGTACAAGTTGGTAGAACATCTCTATCTTAAGGAATTCAAGTGAATAATATGATTTAACATGAAGGTAAGGGGAAGAGAACAACCTAAACGTTGAAGAATCCAACTCTTAGCAAGTGAGGTTTCTTTATAGCAAGGTAAGCTATGGAAATTTTAATTCCTCTATTGTTTTTGCATTATTTGTAAAAGTTCGTATGTGTTAATGAACTGAGGATTGTTGCTTCTATATGGTGTGAGCTTGGTGAATGTTCAGGAAGGAGGTGCTTGTTGGGAAAGACATGGAGTGGAGTCCCCTTAAATTTTGATTGTGAGCTTAATTTAAGAATCTAAATGTTTGTTGGAACTCACGGGTTGTTGATGGGAAGTCATGAGTTCATATTGCTATTTCCACATTGTTAGGCTTAGGGACTTTTTGTGTATCGTAAAATATGGGGGGCGGGGGGGGGG
>NC_028641.1:34986815-35021352 GCF_001406875.1 Solanum pennellii
GGGGGGGGGGGGGGGGGGGGGGGGATATGTGCGGAGAAGTCAAGGGAACTGGTTAGAGGATTGAACATAGAAAAGTGTAGATATATGACGCTTAATTAAGTGTTGTATGTGTAACACTTCGAAAATCTAAGATGTCTTCTAGAGCCTAACATAGGTGTCAGAGATTTAAACATTGTTATAAGTTCTATTTTAATGTATATAAGTCGTTTAGAAGGTTTAGAAACAAAAATGTTAAAGAAAGTCCATGACGTCCGAAAACTAGTTTAATGGTGGAAGACTGTCTAACTTGTGTTAGGGTTGATTCATAGTCGAAACGTCCGACTACGACTCCCCAAGGACCAATCAAGGGCCCTTGAGGAGGACCCTTTTGTTTTGAGGTCAAAAGTGCAGCTTGGGCAGTGTGCATCCACGAGTTGAATCAATGGGACGTATGTGGATCGATGGGGCATCGATGCCATCCGTTGACAAAAACTTTCCATTTTGGATAATGGTCCATTTGGAACAGTGTTTGAACTTACCTAGGGATGTGTCGCACGGAAGGGGGTAGGGATCTTCGACTCACAGATGGACCGTTGGTCGAGGTCTCATCTGTGAGGGCCTTATTTCACTTCACGTTTTTACTTAGTTCCAATTAATTAATTAAGGGGTTAGGTCGTTAGTTGGGGGTTAAGGGAAGTCTAATTAAGTTAATTAACACCTTATATAAAGACCCCAAACCCAAATTCTCTTCCTTCTCTCTTCTTTCTCTTTCTAGTTTAAGAACTCCATTGAAGACCAAGCTAGGGAGGGTTTAAGGTCTGTAAAGGTACAAATTTCTCCATCCATTCTTCATCAAACATTAAGGTATGGGATCTAATTCACCTTTGGAACTCCTTTCCCCAAAGGGTTCCTTTAATGTAATTTCAAAAGAGTTTTCATGTGGGTCTTCCCCAATCTCGAAATTGATCTTGTGAATTACCTTTGTTATGATTTAATTTGGATATTTTGGATACATTAACATGAATTCTAACTTAATTATGTAGTATCTTGAAGGATTGGTCTAAATTGTAGAAGATGACACATTCCCCTTAACCCTAGGTTATTATCTTAATATGAATTGTGTAATGTTGGTTCAACTGACTTGGTTATTGATTGAATTTATATCCTATGATGTTATTGTATAAATTATGAATATATTAAGATGAATTATAGGCCTATCATACTAGTTCTTGAGTAGTTGATCTAGTTTATGAAACATGTCGTGAATATGACCAAAGTCTCTTATCTTAAGCTATGAACTAGTGATGAATTGTGATGTAGTGATGCAATTGACCTTGTTATTCTATTGGTTATTTTTGTGTGATAATATTACTCCCCTATTGGGTTGAGTTAAAGGTTGATGGTAAGACATGGTAAGTCTTGTGATCCCTATTCTTTACTTCCATTGTGGTTACTTGAGATTGAGTGATGATGTTACACTGAAGTATATCTTGTAATAGGATTGATAGGTCTGGTATGATATTGAATTGAAATGTTTTGAAAATGGTTTTGAGGTTGATTAAGATGTAAATGTTATAAGGATGGTGATGAATACCAATGTGCTTTATCATGATTGAAAATGTAAATGTGCTAACCCTACTTATATGAATTGTAATGAAAGGACTATACTCAAGAAATTCTTATTGAGCTATGATGATGATGATTATACAAGTGTTAGAGACTATGACTTAAACTAAGCTATGATTATTAATAAAGACATTTAAAAGGGACTCTAGATTAGCACCGAGTGATCTTGTAGGTGAGCGGGTTGACACCTTCCCAAATAGGGAAAGTAGGGTTCACTACGGTCCTCAGTGGGTGGATAGCTTCATGACCCAAATAGGTTGTAGAGTGATGTTTACAAGACGGCCCTAAGTTCCTTAAACTATGTTGCCACCATAGGAATACTAGCTAGTGGATTCACCTAGATGCTATGTTCATGTTGGATTCTACTTTGGCTGGTAGACCACCTTCCATCAGTGTAAGATTTTTACAACACCGGATTCCACACTTAGCTCTTGTGGTCTATCTCGGTTAACCACACAAGTGGTGTACTAACCCCATTTTCTCCCTTTTCCCCAACATTTTAGGTTTCGATCGTTGAAGACTATTTGAGACGACTTTAAAGAAGGCTTGGAATTTCTTAATCATCAAAGTGGGTATGTCCTCGATTTCCGAGGGTGATGCCAATATCGAGCTTATGAAGTTGTTTTAGTTTAATGACTCTTATGTTCTTTCTCTTTTCATTTGAGTACGGATTGTATAGCCTAATGTGGCTCTTTTACATTGATGTATGGGCTATGCCTAAATTTCTATAATCTTGTTAGATGGTCATGAGATGAGACACTCTTTAAAGAATATGTTATAACTTATATATATACTTATGTTCAATAAAAGTAGAAGACTATGTATTCTTCCTATACGAAGGGTCTGTGGATACTCGATATGAATATTTTATGTGTATGTAGTGGTCTATGTAAACTCAATATAAAAGTAATGAAAAGTTTTAAATTTTCTATATTTTTAACCTATGAATGTAATGATGTATGCTAAGAGGCTAGTCTTAGTCCTCAAGGAGGACGATGACGCCGGTTACGTCTAGAGGGTGCTCCCCCGATGTGACAGCATGAGCGTACTTCCTACCATCCCTTTGTATATTGTTTTCCAAACGTGTGAAGCCCAAGGAGTTTCAAAGGACCTTATTAGAAGTTGTATAGTATAAGAAGAAAACATAAAGGAGAATGGGAGGGAAGAACACCTTTGATTGTATCAATTATAGATTTACTGCCAATAACTGTTTTGGTCTTGATCAAGTAGCCCAAACTTGTTGATCAACTACTAATGCTAGTTTTATTATTTACTCCATTATAGATAAATAATCTAAAAAGAAGACGGTTAACTCATTGAAATATCAAAAGTTGTGCAGCAAGGTATGTAAGACTATTTTATTTCCTATTTATTTGGCATGAATCCAAAACTTGCATTAAAAAAGTAAGCTTTCTAAGTGTCCTTGGTAGTGACTGATCCATAGTTACAGTTCCCACTCCATAGAGCATTAAATTGAGCAATCTAATATGAGTTTGTTACTTAACATACGTGCTTACTCTAACAAGTATTAGCATGCAAGGTTTAAACTTGTTTCATTGTCAAAGTACCCTGACATGTATTTCTCTTCTATAAGTCAAAGTTCCTATATTACACATGGTGCATATATTTATAGGATGCATATACGATACGCCCATATCTTACAAACTTGTTTCAATAGTCTATTCCATCGTATATGTCATCTTTTCACATGTTTATGTTTTCCCCTCATTGATTATTAATCCTATTTTGTTAGACTATAATTTTATCTCACAAGACCCTACTTGCTCTATTGTACATTTTATATTTACTTACTTGGAATATGTATTCATCCTTAAGTTGAATATGCCCACATTCCCCCTTGGTTCCACATTAATGAACACCTTATTTGTATCATATAGTGTTCAAATATCTTGGCTGAATGTTAAATGTCTTCACATGATGTGCTTCAAGTTGAGATATCAAAATGCTTAACGAGTCATATAAGCTCCTAACTATTACATTGGTGTCATATTTGATTCCCATTTCATTGTCATTATTGTATGTCCATATGCATATGTCTTCTACCACTTGTTTATAGTTCCAAATCTCAACATGATTATGACCACCAAAAAAACAATCGCAAATGTATAATTATCAACAAAAGAACAATCTCAAAAGAGTTATGAATATCCAATGAACAACCCCAAAGAGTTATGAACATCAAACAACAATATAAAAGATTAAATAATCTAAGTGAAACTATCTCTATAATTATGAGTGGCAGCCTAGGGTCAAATACCTAGCATGGGTCGATCTCAATTGGTATAGAAGGGTGGAAGCTCAGGGGCGAAGGCCTAGCATGGGCCAATCCCATTCGGTATAAGAGGCTAGAAGGTCTGGGGGGAAAGCCTAGCATGATACGATCCCAATTGGTATAAGAGGTGGAAGCTCAGGGGCGAAAGCCTAGCATGGGCGGATCCCAATTTTTTTAATTATGAGGACAACATCCCAAGGGTTAAAATGCCTAGCATGCATCATAAAATGCCTAGCATGCGTCATTCTCTCCTACCACTTACTAGCTGGTCATTTGTATCATATGGATTATAAAAATTATAACGCACAAAAAAGTAAAGAAAAGAATGTAACATACATGATTCCACAAGTATAAGCAAAGTGGTCTCAAATCCTTATCTATGTGTGTTTGGTTTCACTTGAGCTCTTATTTTACCTATGATTGTATTACGCCTTACATATTTAGTACATTCTTTCATACTATCATCCCTTATTAGGGACGCTGCATTTCATGCTGCAGGTAGAGGTACTAAACTAATAGATCTCCCCAATAATATTCAGTGGTTGTTGGTGAGATCCACATTGATTCGGGGCTTTCTCGAGTCTTTACTATGCATATTTTCATAGTCTTATAATCATGAATTTCAGTAGAGGATTTGTAGACATTGTAAAATTATCATTTGTATACATAGTTTCACTTGTCACATGTATCGATTCAGCTAGTCGACATGTGTTGTATATGAAGTTTCTCTTAGTTTACTTTCTCATCATAGGTCACTTGTAAAACATGTTTTCATATTATACTTGTCTGCCTCACCTAGGTTTGGGGTGTGACAACTTAATGGTATAGTCATTGTCACCATAATATCTCTTCTACATAAACATATGAAATATGGGATGTACACCGGACAAATTAGGAGGTAGAACCAATCTATACACCATCGTTCCTACATGTTCAAGAATCTCAAAGGGACCAATATAGCGCGGACTCGACTTATCCCTCTTACGAAATCTCATCACCCCTTTCATGGGTGATACCTTGAGAAGAACATTCTCGCCCGTCTGAAATTCCATGTCTCTTACCTTGTGATCTGCATACTTTTTTTGTCTACTCTGTGCGGCTAGAAATTTGGCTTGAATGCTCCTCGCCTTATCTTGAGCATCTTTCTCTAACTATACTCCCAAGGGTTTCCTATCTTCAGACTCAAACCAAGTTATAGGAGACATACATCCTCTCCCATATAAAGCCTCAAATAGTGCATATCAATGCTTGAGTGATAACTGTTATTATAAAAGAATTCACATAATGGTAAAAACTTATCCCAATGCCCTCCAAAGTCAATCACACAAGATCTAAGCATGTCTTCCAACACTTCAACAGTCTGTTCTGTTTGTCCATCCTTATGGGGATGAAAGATTGTACTAAAAGTGAGTTTTGTGCCCAACTTATCATGCAACTTCATCCAAAACTTTGACGTAAGAAGGGTACGACGATCTGAGATGATGGAAAGGGGTAGGCCATGCAACCTCACTATCTCTTTTACATAAATCTTAGACAATTGTTCAGCATTATAATCTATCCTTACCAAAATAAAGTGGGCTGATTTAGTCCATCTATCTACCACAACCCAAATAGAATAAAATTTCCCCAAAGTATTGGGAAGACCAACCACGAAATCCATGGCTATTCTTTCCCACTTCCATTCTGGAATTGACATGCTTTAAAGTAACCCCGCAGGCCTTTGATGTACATACTTCACTTGTTGACAATTCTGACACTTCACCACAAACTTTTCAATATCTTGTCTCATGCCCGGCCACCAATAAACTCATTTCAGATCTCTATACATCATAGTAACAGCGGATGAATGGAATACTGTAAATCATGGGCTTCCGCCAACAATTTCCGAATCAAGTCATCAACTGTAGGAATAGGTATTCTACCTTTGTAGTTGAGTTCATAATCCGCATCTAGAGTGGTTCCTTAAGACTTATCTATCACAAACTTTGATATAAGCTCATCTAAATATCCATCTTCAAATTGCTTGGCTTTGATTTCCTCTATGAACATGGACTTAGCTTTAATGCTACCTAATAACCCACCTTTTATGGAAATGCCCAACTACACGAACTTAGACTCTTAAGGTCTAAATTTGTTTGGCCAAAAGTAGCTTGGTTCCACTCAAGTAACCCAATCTATCCATACTTACCAATTTTTGACTCAAAACGTCTTGCACAATATTTAATTTACCCCGATAGCATTGAATGTTCACATCATAATCCTTGAGTAATTTCATCCATCTTTGTTGTCTCAAATTCAAATCATTTTGAGTGAATACATGCAACAAAGTACAATGATTAGTAAATACCTCAAACTTGACACCATAAAGATAATGTCGAAAGATTTTAAGAGAAAATACCATCGCTGCCAACTCTAAATCATAAGAGGGATAGTACCTCTCACGCACCTTCAATTGGTGCCAACACAGCAGCCAAACAAGAATGTGAAGCATCACAATAAACAATGAAGTCCTTACCCTCAACCACTAACGCTAACATGGGCGCGGTGGTTAAAAAAGTCTTAAGCTTCTGGAAGCTCTCCTCACATTTTTCAGTACATTCAGATGGTACCTCCTTTTTTGTCAAATTGGTCAAGTGAGTAGCAATTAAAGCAAAGTTTTTAACAAATCAATGATAGTATCTAGCAAGTCCCACAAAACTCCTAACTTTCGTCACCGAACTAGGTCGTACCAAATTCTCGACCACTTCAAACTTTTGAGGATGTACCCTTACCCCTTATTTTGATACCATTTGCCCCAAAAATTCAACCGATTTAAACAAAAATTCACACTTGGAAAATTTTTGCACATAACTTTTGTTTTCCAAGGACACCCAAAATCGTACGAAGATGGTTAGCATGCTCTTCTTCTCTTCCTTAATACACTAATATATCATCAATAAAAACTATCATGAAGGAATCAAGAAAAGGCTTGAACACTCCATTCATTAAGCTCATGAAAGTTGCAAGCGCATTAGTCAATCAAAAAGACATAACAAAAAATTCATATGACCATAACACTATACACATCCTCATGCTACCATCTTTCTTCTTAACAAATAAAACCGGAGCACCCCATGTGGAAACACTTGGACGGATAAAACCCTTATCAAGAAGATCTTGGATTTGAGCCTTGAGCTCTATCAATTCTGTCGGAGCCATGCGATACGAAGGGATATAAATAGGGAAAGTAACAGGCTTAAGTCAATACAAAAATATATGTATCTATCCGGAGACATTGCAGGAAAGTCATTTGGAAAAACTTTATTAAGTTCAAACACCATTGGAATAGACCCAATGGCATAACTTCAATCCCAACATCCCTAAAATGAGCCAAATAGGCTAAACAACCCTACTCTATCAGTTAACTAGACCTAATTGAGGATATAATATTAGCTTGCTTAGGCTTGTACACCCTTTCCCACTCTAATCTTTCCATTCCTGGAATTTCTGGAGTCACAAACTTAGAATTAAAATTAAACATAGCATAGTAGGGATACAACCAAGTGGTTCCTAAGTTAATATCAAAATCATCCATATCCAAAATCACCAAACCACCCCACGTCTGAAATCCCATAAATAAAAATAGGGCAAGCACGATAGACATCTGCGATTACAAATTAGAGCCAAAATTGATGTACCGTGGTTTCACGGTTCTTTTCTAGATCCTTTTTGTAGTAGTTTTAACATGTTTTTGTGTTTGTTTTATAGGAAAAATGTTTAGGCGGCTACATGAGGAAACCACTGAAAAAATGCAGAACATGACTTACGGAGACCATCGACGGTACATCGTTTGATTGACAGACCGTAGTTGGGAGCTGTAGATGAGCAGATTAGGACTTTGGAGACAACACAGAGAAATCTGACTAAGTGTGGAACTACAAAAGGGAACAACGGTCGGTGGACTGATTGACGGACCGTACTGGTGGACCGTTGTTTTGATCAGAGAAAGTTCTATTACCCGAAGTTGTAAATATTCTAAGGATGGAACGACAGAGGGCATTGACAGATGTAGATGCATCAACAGACCATGCTTTTGGTCCGTCAATTATTTCAGAGAAGTTTCCATATGAAGCTCTATGTGATCTTGGTGCAAGCATAAATCTCATGCCTCTTTCAATTTATAAGAAGTTAGTCTTGGGTGACCCAAAGCCTACTACGATGCAGTTACTGATGACCGATCAAATGGTGAAGAGGCCCATTGGTATTCTCTATGATGTACTTGTGAAAGTGGAGTCATTTATATTTTCAGCCGATTTTGTGGTTCTTGACTGTGAGGTTTATTTTAAGGTTCCTATTATTCAAGGGAAGCCATTCCTTGCCACAGGGCGTGAATTGATTGATATGGAAAAAGGCAAGATGAAATTTAGGTTGAACAATGAAGAAGCAACTTTCAACATATGTAGATCCATGAAGTAGTGTGGTGAGCTCCAAACTCTATCTAGTATATCCTACAGGCTTGGGAGTGTATCTAAGGTACAAATTGAAGATCGACTAGGTGTCGAGGCACTAGCGGTAGTGATAATGAATTTTGACAGTGATGGTATTGAAGAGTATGGGTCTTTGGTGGCTTCACTTGAATGACACGAATATTGATCAAAACCAAAGAAATTGGAGTTAGATATGAAGCATCACAAGTCTCCACCTTAGAAACCATCTATTGAGGAGGCCCCCAAATTAGATCTTAAGGCTCTACCACCTCATTTGAGGTATGTGTTCTTGGGTAGAGATGACACTTTGCCAGTGATAATTACAGTGGATTTGAATGAACGTCAAGCAGAGGGTCAGTGGTGGTATTGAAGAGGTTCAAACGATCCATTGGTTGTACTATTACGGACATTATTGGGATTCCCCTAGTATTTTTTCCCATAAAATCCAACTCATGCCTAATCACAAACCAAGTATTGAGCACTAAAGAAGGTTGAACCACCTATGCAAGAGGTAGTGAAAAAGGAGATCATCAAGTGGTTAGATGTCAGAGTCATTTATCCTATTATAGGTAGTAGTTGGGTGTGCCATGTTCAGTGCGTACCTAAAAAGGGTGGGATAACAGTGGTGACTGATGAGAGGAACGAGCTTGTTCCAATGTGGCCAGTGATCGAATGGAGAGTTTGTATGGACTACGGGAAGTTGAATGCTTGGACTGAAAATGACCATTTCCCCATGCCCTTTACGGATCAGATGTAGACAGAATCACAGGCAAAGGGTGGTATTTCCTTCTTGATGGCTATTCGGGATACAATCAAATCTCTATTGCCCTTGAGGATCAACTAAAGACTACTTTCACTTGCCCTTATGGGGCATTTGCATTGAAAAGGATGTCGTTTGGGTTATGTAATGCACCAGCCACTTTCCAATGATGTATGATGTTAATATTCTTCGATATGATGGAGGACACTATTGAGGTGTTCATGGATGATCCTCTGTGGTTAGAGACTCCTTTGATCAGTGTTTGAGCAATTTGGCTGAGGTACTCAAAAGGTGTAAGGATTTTAATCTAGTGCTTAATTAGTAAAAATGTCACTTTATGGTGAAAGAAGGTATAGTGTTGGGCCATCACATCTCAAAGAAGGGTATAAAGGTATCTCAGAGAAGGGGATAAAGGTTGATTGAGCTAAAGTGAAGGTTATAGAGAGGTTTCCTCCACCCATCTTTGTAAAAGGTATGAGATGTTTTCTTGGACCGTCTTGCTTTTACTGGTGGTTTGTTAAAGATTTTTCAAAAATTGCACATCCTTTATGCAAACTTCTCGAGGAGGAATGTAAGTTCTATTTCGATGAATCCTGTTTGAAAGCATTTGGAGAGTTGAAGGAGAAGTTGGTGTCCGCGCCCAATATTTTTTCACCAATTGTTGTGAGCCATTTGAGGTAATGTGTGTTGCTAGTGGGGTTGCACTTGGTGTGGTATTGGGTCAGGGAAGTGATAAAATCCTTCACCCCATTTACTATGCAAGTAAGGCCCTAAATGAACCTTAGAAGAACTACACAGTAACTGAAAAGAAGCTTCTTGCGGTTGTGTTTGCTTTATAAAAAAAATTCTCCTATTTGCTTGGTACACGGATTATAGTGCATACACACCACTCTGCTATAAGGTACTTGATGGCAAAGAAGGATGTGAAGCCAAGGTTGATTAGATGGGTATTATTGCTGCAAGAGTTTGATTTCGAGGTGAAAGATAGAAAGGGACTGAGAATCAAGTGGCCGACCATTTTTCTAGATTGGAGAATGAAGCTATGTGGGAATTGGGTGAAAAGGCAGAAATTGATGATGCATTCCCAGATGAACATCTATGGCCGCATCTCAGGATTTGATCCCATGGTTCGCGGACTTTGCGAATTATCTGGCAAGTCACTTGGTTCCGTCGGACTTGACATTCCATCAGAGGAAGAAATTCATGCATGATGTGAAAAAGTTCTTTTGGGATGAGCCTTACTTATACCAAAGTTGTGCCGATGAGATTATTCCTCGTTGTGTAGGAGGTTGAGATATTGAGTGTTTTGCAGGCATGCCATTCCTCGCATGTGGGTGGACACCTTAGTGGTATTCTGCGCATAAGATCTCGTAGTGTGGGTGCTATTTTCCAACCATTCACCAAGATACTCACGACTTTTCCAAGTCATGTGATCGATGCCAACGAGATGGAGCAATTTCGAGGAGACAAGAACTCCCTTTAAATCGTATTCTGGTGATTGAGTTGTTTGATGTCTGGGGCATTGAATTTATGGTACCGTTTGTGAGTTCTCATGGGATGAAGTATAGACTTGTGGAGGTCAACTATGTGTCAAAATGTGTGGAAGCAATAGTGCTTCCTAACACAAAAGGAAATATATCACCGCGTTCTTGAAAAGAATATCTTCTGTAGATTTGGCACACCTATGGCCTTTATCAATGATGGTGTCTCTCACTTTTGTAACATATCGTTAAAAGGGCTATTGGATAAATATGAGGTTCTCCATAATGTGGCTACTCCTTACCATCGACAGACTAGCGGGCAAGCTGAGGTGTCCAATCGAGAGATCAAGCAAATTCTAGCAAAAAATATGAATGCTAATAGAACAGATTGGTCAAGGAGGCTTGATGATGCTTTTTGGTCCTACCGCACTGCATACAAGACTCCCATAGGTATGCTCCAAACTAAGGCTTGTCACTTGCCGGTCGAGTTAGAGCACAAAGCAATGTGGGTAATGAAGAAACTGAAGATAGATTGGGCTGAAGCGGCAGAACGAATACTAAATGGGTTGAATGAGCTTGATGACCTTTGTCTCAAAGCATATGAAAGTTCAGCTATCTACAAAGAGAAGATGATTAAGTACCACGACCAAAGGATTGAAAAGCGAGAATTTGCGGTTGGTAATTTGGTGCTTCTATTCAACTCTAGTCTACGCTTGTTTCCGGGCAAACTTAAGTCCAAGTGGACATGGCCATTCCTCATCACTAAAGTATTTCCACATGGAACGGTTGAGTTGGAGAATAAAGAAGGCACAAAGTTCATAGTCAATGGACAAAGGATAAAGATCTACCTAGGGCATACCGAGAGTTCCATGAAGTGGTTGAGACCTATCATCTTGATGAAGTCTGAGGAATCAAGGAGACTATGTCGTGCAGCGACGTTAAATCAAGCTCTTCTTGGGAGGCAACCCAAGTTGTATCCTCTATCCAACGATTGGTTTTATTTTCTTTGTAACAATAGTTGTATTTTTTTGTTTCATTTTGTTCTTAGTCTTATTTAATTCTTGTTTGTGTACTAGTGTTGGCTAGATATTAGTGTAAGGTTTGTATCTAAAAAGTGTCCTGAAAACACGAAAAGAATGTCCTAAAGGTGTTACATGTGTAGGGACCAAAACAAAAATATGTAGAAAATGGTCTGGTGCAGAGGTCTACGGACCCCATCGAAGGGTCGTCATCCCCTCGACGGAATGTTGATGGTGTCCATAGATCCCAGGTAAGTCTCTTCTTAGTATAAAACTGATTGATGGTACCAATCGACGACCCGTCGACTGATATACGGACCGTCGACGGGGTTTCATCGATCCAAACTACCAGCGACCTGACCCAAACCCGGCTGGTAATATTAAAGGACATAATGTTTCCCATTCACTCCCACCTTCAAAATCTTTTAAAATTCCCTTCCAAAACCTTTTTCTTCATTCATATATTTCCTTTATCATCAAAACTCAACCTCCCATATCCCATTTCACTCCCAAATCAGAATCCTCCCAACTCTCCAAACTCTCTCTTCCCCACATTCTCTTTTCTCTCTATTGTTCTTCGGTCGGTGATCGTATTCGAATTTTTGATCTACTTCCTGGAACTTCGCAAGTTCACACAAACTTGAATTCTCGTTCATAGTTCTATTTAGAAATATGGAATTGGGTCTTGACCTTAGGACTATAATAGGTGATATTGCATGCTAGAAATTGTGTCGTTACGTCCCTTAAAATGATAGAGTGTGGTTGTGTAGCCTTGTAGTCTGTATAGACTGTGGGTGTTTCTGTTTTTTTTTTTGCAATACCGACTTAGGGTTTCTTACTGTAGATGAATTAGAACAAAAATTGCTTGAAAATGAAATCTTAAGAATGACGAATTTGTCTTTTAGGTGTTAAAATTGCATTTCTAAACATGAGTGTGTCAAAAAGAGTATAAAATTGGACCTTTCAAAGAAGGCCTGAAATTTATCTCGGGATTACAGTACGAGACCCCGTCGACAGACCGTCGATTGATCGACGGGCCATCAATAGGTTTGTAGATTTCCCCAACCTAATAATATCTAAATCTTAAATGAAGGAAGTGGACAACAGCCCATCGATTGATCGATGGACCATTCTGCACGTCCGTCGTTTCCATCAGAGAACCCATTTTTAGCTAACTTCTAAAATAATTGAAGTATCAGACGATGGAAATGAACTACGGTCCGTCGATCAACGACGGACCATTCTGCACGTCCATTGTTTCTATCTGATAGGTCTGATTTTTTAAAATTGAATAATTCTAAGTGTTAGACGACAGACCCCATCGACAGACCGTCGATGGTGCCCGTCAATCTGAATCTGCAGAACAAAACTGTGTTGTTTATTTTTTAAATTGTCTTCGCCCGATGTGTTTGGAGTGTGTAGTATTGCTGAAGTGAGACTAACAACTACTCTACAGGTACAAATGGATCCAAACCAGTATATCATCCACTCAAGGGGCAAATACAACTTTGTGGCCCTGTCTCGTCGAATGGTTGCCATCTCCCACAACGAGCAAAATCCAACATACGTCCCCCAAGGTTCCACAACCCCAACACCAGTTGCACGAGTTATTAAAGGTACCCCCCCCCCCAGAAGGTGGTTCCCGATCGTAGTCACTGCCTTCTAGTCTCATGAGGAGCAACACTGACCAGCTCACCGTCTGGGGCTGCCTCTAGTTTTGAAGGAGCATCAGGCTCCCAATCTATTTTTGCATCAGGGTTAATCCAATCTTCTAGGTCAAATGCGGCCACTGCCTCCGATTCCGCCTCCTAGGGAGCTACTCGATCGGAGATCCACGGCCACCAGGACTCGTCTGATGAGGCTACCAGCTCGGAGTCTACCCTTGCACCCCGAGCAGATGTGCCCGCACCTATTGCTGAGAAACCTAATTGTTGGTGTGTCGATGGAAAATATCGTGTATACAGGGATGCCAAAATGTTGAATGACAAGTGTTTAATGACCCGGCTAGTTACGGTGGAGCGCCGAGTCCACCTGGGGAGTTTGCACACAATCCTCGAGGTGCATAGATTATTCAACCTGCACAATTTTGAGTGGATGGATCAGAGTTTGGGATCCTACAATGAGAAGATAGTCAGGGAGTTCTACGCTCTCTAAGTGGCTACTCTCATAGGATCTATCGATAGGCGAGAAAGACCTACCAAACAGGACCCGCTCATCTATGTACTATTACGAGCTGCTGGGTTGACCTCTTTGAGGCCACCATCAACCGGTTTCTGTACGGACCTACTATTGGCACACAATGGGCCCCAAACACTCTAGAGTTCGACTACAGATGGGAGACTATCAGGAGTAGAGCATTTTAGAGGACTGTAGAGCAGCGAGAGTCGGTCGATAAATGGCTTGTATAGTATCTGGAAATCAATGGTGAGAGGGCTGACTGGGTGTTAGATCCCCGAGGATAATCAAGAAGGCAAACCTCACCTTTGTGGCGAAGTTTTTCTGGTTGCTAGTGCGACACTGCATATCGCCCACAAATGTTGATAATGTCCTTACTTGGGATAGAGCGGTGTTGGTAGCAGCTCTGGTCATAGGGTTGGAGATAGACTATGCTAGGGTGTTGATCACGGTGATCCATGAGAGGGCTTTTAAGACCTCTACCACTTACCCCTTTGCTTCTCTTATTTTCCAATTCTGCAGGAAAGTTGTGACAAGGTACTGTTGATATAGACCTCATTAGGGATGAGGGCAACTAGAGGCACCATGGAGAGGGCCATAAATTGAAATGCCTCCATTGAGCAAGAAATTGACGGATACAGTGGAGTTAGTCCAAGGGGCTGACCCTTCTACTGCAGAGCCTGCTGACACCACCCCGGCGGATTCCACCCATGCCACCAGTCAGGCTCCCAGCTCATCCCGATCCATACCCCCTTCTGCAGCACTGGTCCCACTAGCACGGATCCAGAGTTTAAAGGCATAGATGGCCATTGTACTTCACCACATACAACCTTGCATGCAGAAATCACTTGCTGAGGCAAAGGACCGAATATAGAAGAGGTCGCCCAGCAGACCGAGCAGAAAAATCGAGCGGTTCACCAGCGCCTTAACGCCTTCGAGCTGCGAGTGCTAGCACGACCAGCCCCTACCATAGACCTCACTACTCTTCACGCTGCGGTGTCCTGTTTGCGGGCGGATACGGACGTAATTCTAGAGATGAGGGGGACTACACCGGAGAGTGCACCCATCGAGCTTATAGAGGACAATGTTTGACGCCTTGTTCAAACCTTCTGCAGAGACACCATATGATCCACGTGTGCTTACCAATAGGCACCTCTCCAGCCACACCATTGATGCCGGGGATGAGGCCCGTTCTAAAAAAAGAGAGAGTAAAGAGATGTAGTGGGATAGGAAATCTTCCTTGGTGGATGAGCAGCTACATCAGAGTAGGGCACTGCTGGGGCATCCAGTTATGTACGGATGGTTGATGATCGGATCACTACTGATGGTGCGGAGGTTGTAGTGGGCATTACTGAGGGTTACCCAAGAATGGATCTTGTGTGTAACATCGGGAGCACCCCCTAGAATTAACGTACTTGACCTCTCGGATGTCTTCTACAAGCCCATAGTTATCATTCATCGCATTAACATAGTAAATTTAGCGGAAAATTTCAAACTTTTCATAGCACATGATATGCTAGAAACCTTACTTCATATATATAAAAATATCATATTACATACTTATACCTTAAGTATCTTTGTCATCTTAGACTCAACAACATTAGAGTACATTAGGGACACTGCCCTTAAGATATAATACATATATGTACAATATTAAATAAACTTTACAGTTGTCTAAACATTAGGACATCCTTGGACTTAAGGATTCCCTTGAGCTTGGGAATCACATTCAAGCTCCTCAATCACATAGACATCCTTTAAGAATCCATAAACTACACTTTGTGTAAAAGGTAGAGAAGGATGGAGTTAGTACAAGAATGCACAAACTATGAAAACCATACGAAAACATGCATTTAAAAGGGACATTTTCTTGAAATCATACTTCATGCCTTTTTGAGTAAATCTTCGTAAAAACCTTTATACAATAGAATTTATATCATTCACATACTTCATATAAACATTTTCAAATGCAAACATTTCCTAAGATCACATATAGAATTTATTACATTTTCAAGTCACATTACAGTGAACTATTCATATTTTACAGTGAGCATTCCTTTCTTTTATTCATTAACCTCCCAAGTAACCCTCTGGTGATACTTGGTGCAATGCATCACTTTAAGACCACAAGGAAACATACATATCACTATACATGGCAACATATACCATCATAGAAGTATAGTACAACTTAACATATTTAAGACAATACCATAGGACAATTAGAGTAAGCCACATTTAACTTGCACATATACTAACTTCACTTCACATCAATGCATTATCAGACCTTCTTATAATCCTACTCTAAGTCTACTAGTGCAATGTATATGTGAAGCCCCATAACCTCACACATACTAGTAAATTTATCGTAAGACCACAAGCCTTACCATTCAATTCATATATCAATAAGTAAGTGAAGACAACTTCATTCATGTCAATACAAGACCTTAATCATATAGTCGTTTAGACCAACATAGTGCATATAAGGATAAGGTCACATCATATAGACTCATACCATGCACATCTTCATCACAAGTGACAATCACTATAATGTCATGCATAAGGACATAAGAATGATCATATACATTGGGTCACCTCTCTAGGACTTCATAAGGAGCTGCTTGTGCAATGTCTAGATGGGTTCATTACTTCCACCTATCCTAAGTGACCTCTCCTAAGTCATCCTAGTAAGGATCCTAGTTATTTTCTTCCATTGTACATTTTACTTAAGGGAAACTATAGCCTTAACCGACACTAAGACTATGGGTGCTTAACATGGAAATTGGTGTCATCCCCTCACACCAAAAATAGGGCATCTTACTTTCCAAGATAAGACATATATCATGCTAGCATATTAGGTGATATCACTTGCTAGATCCTATGTGGGAAAGTGTCACCCTCTCATCTACAAGTTCACTCAGTGCTAAGCTAAGTTCCCTTTATTGAATAAGCCTTTTTATCATTTATTTGTAAAACATAGGTTTAGTAGAGTCAACCCCTCATATGCTTAGCTCATAAGTCATAGATGAAAGTTAATCAACCTAAATCATGTGAGAAATCCTTTCACATGGACATAGCATATGCATAGCACTATCTAGATTAGGATACACTTGAGAAAACCTTTCAAGGATCCATTGTTGACTAGATCATCATTCATGTGTGTGGGTGTATACATATATGGTGAGAAAACCTTTCACATAACACATTAAGACCACACATGACCATACATTCATCTTCATGCACATAGAAACCAAACCTAGGAACAATCCTATCAAGGTACACATATGCAATGCATAGAAAAGGTCCCATACCCTTGCCCACACTAGTACACCTATCAAGTCATCGTAGTAAGTAATAAATAAGATACTTCACATAGATATACTTTACATGCATAGTAGTAGACACTAGTGATTATGACAACAACCTTTCATTAGACACTATGAACATTTACTACATTGTAAGCATGCATAATGTGTGAGTATATGTATACATCTGTCAACATGATTACATAGTGGCTATCAATAACACATTCAAGAAGCCACCCTCTTAAGATCACAATACTATTCCAAGCATAGACCATACAACACACAATAGCATAGTAGGCAAGACAATCTTCACATTATAATCAAGACTCCTAACATTAGCTATTTACACATTCACATAGGGGTTCATGGGTAGGGATCATCAATCCTTAACACTCATTAATGGCAGAACTTACACGTGATCTTAGCATAACCATTTACATGCTCATAACAATAGTAACATAACCTAGATTCGCAACTATAATAGAAGACCAGGCACAAGTTACACATAAGGTGATCATCATAACCACTCATTCATACATTCATAAATTTGACTTGAAAGACATGGTAAAAACCTATATAATGACAATAAAGTAAACACCGCCACCATAAGTTGACCATACCACACAATTATATACAAGGCTTCATCAACATTACTATAAGAAAAGTAGAAGATATAAGCACTTTTACCAATTTCTCACCCTTTGATATTCATTGAGAAATACACATTGTTCATCAATAATTCATAAATAGTGCAGTAGTTAAACATATATTTAATCATGAAGAAACCACGTAAAAGTTTCTAGAAAATCATGCTACCATCTAAGACACTATATCACATATATGGTAGAAAGTAGAGAGTTATAGATCATCAAGTAACTTCTCTAGTTTAGTTCATCCATCTTGTATCATTAATATTCATTTAAGGAAGTAGGTAAATAAATCATTACTCAAACGAAATCATGCTTTACCTATCCTAACATTTAGATAATGTCATATACATTACAATATCACTTTATAGGCTAGAAGAGTCTAAATCGATCATTACCAATTACATGGATATTTATTCATATTATATAAATTATACCTTATCTTCACATTATACTTAAAGTCAATAGCTAAGAACATTTAACCATGATCGAGTCACAAGACAACAAACCAAACGTCAAGATCACAAGTTACTACTTGATAGGCTAGAAGAAACTAGATCAATTCATATTAATCCTTCTTCACTTTGATAATTCATGATTTATAATTACAATTAAATCATAATATCAACTTAAAACAGTAGCTATAACCATCATCACCTATTCGAGTTCAACATTAAATCCTAAAAAAGGCAATGCTAAAGTGAATCATGGAAATCTAAGCTAAGCATGTTCAAATATTCACATATTGATCCACATGGATACTTCATCATCAATTCATCATTAATTCACATCAATAATATTAAGTATAATCAATTCAACGTAATATAATCACAATTAACCATTAACAACCCATGATCACAAAGTCAATGCAAGGACTAAATTGATTTAGGGAAGGAACATGGGTTCATCATGCAATTGGATTAAAATCACGTTCAAACCAATACATTAACATCAATACATCATGATTTGACCATTTAAAACGTTTTTAGAAAGAACCCATGGTTAGATTGAAGAAGAAGAACTTTGATCATGAAACCTTCTTTGAAAACTTGAGATTAACTCTCCAAGTGAAAGGTTACTTGGAGATGAAGGATCAACACACCTTTATCTAGTTGAAAACCTTTAAATTGGTGAATCATCCATGGAAATCCAAGCTCCAAGGTGTTCTTGAGCTTCACCAACAATGGTGGTTTCTAGAGAGATGGAGGGAAAGGTTCAATTTCGTGAGAAGGGATTGGGATGGGTTTTCCACGTGCTTTATCCCTTAAATACACCAAAAAATAGGTAAATTAATCAATTAGAGTCAGTTTAGGACGTGGTGTAAATTTCCCATTCACCCCCCTAAATAAAATAGTCGCAAGGCAGTGTTGGAGGTCACCATCGACGGATCACCATTGACTGGCCGTCCTTTGGCATCCGTCGATTGGACCTTGTCCTGTTTTTGGGCTGAGACTTTCCAAGGCTAAGTGTCCATCAACTAGATCTCATTAACGGGCCGTTGGTTAACCAACTGGCTGTCGTTTGGTTTAGTCGATTGACACTGCCAAGGCAGTGTCTCGACCAGCCTTTGGTCCTTCTTGTGGGCCCTTTTGCGGGGCCCTTTAGAAGTTATACTTGAACGTTTCCCACGTAAATACAAACCTTAACAAGTTTTATATATCCCACATAAGTTTCACCCAAAACAAATACTCATAACTCGTCCGAACATGCAAGGCCCCATCAACACACACATGCACGTCTCAAGGGCTAACTTTCGAACGTGTTAGACGTTCTTGGACAATCGACCTCCAAACATCAAGAAACTCCATATAATGACTATAAAAATCATTATAAATCATTTTAAGATTTCATAATCTCATTACATGCACATATAAGCACGTATATCCACATGAGGAACATAGGCGACTAGTCATCGAACGTATTGATTGTCCCTTGACATTTGACTTTCAAATCACCTCAAAATTTTTACACTGCCTCTAACCCATATTATAATACATTTTAGGACTTTAGAATCTCAAGAAAAAAATGTTAGTCTCTAGACACCCTAACTTATTTTGGGGGTCTTACAATATCCTCCTCTTGGGAACTTTCGTCCTCGAATGACACTTAGAACACTTTAATCATAACAAGGGCTTCCATGAATCATAGGGCAGTTCATCATATTCTTAACATTGTCACATAGAAGTTAATGCACAAAACTTACAAGGAACACAACTTCAAATCATTTTAGCATTCAATGACCACAAGCAAGCAAAACTTTTATTTACTCACACTTTAATGCATCAACCACAAAGGCTCTAATCATGTTCATAGGAGGAACATCCTTCTCCTAATCTTAACATGGTCATTACACTTCAATTCATTAAGAGTTCCTCTTACAACCATATCTAAGTCACACTTAGGCACATTCAACAACACTCAAGAACAAGTAGGCACTCACACTTCAATGCTCATAAACTTGAGTAAGATAGGTTGACGATTGATTCTTAGTAGTTAGACCTAGTTCCATGAAGTTCATACTCAACCATACCAGCTTAGTGGTGTCCATGGAGGAATACCCTTCTCCTCAACACACTTACATGTATCATGAGTTCATACCCAAGCAAATGCACAAAGGTCATCTTTACTGTAATATGAGAATTTTCTCAACTTTTTAAACCAAGACATGCTCATGTTTTCTTCCTAGTGAAGTCAAAATGGTAAGTCACACCAAATGAATCACAACAATTAGGAAGCCATTTCACAAAAATGTCAATTTCAAACATAGTACTCACTTTCATAGTAAACATCATTTGGGGAAAACAATACAAATTATAAGAACACACATGAATACTTACCTAAACATGCTTTCACTTTTCAACGGTGAGCCTACAATAATGCTTTCAAAATCATACAAGTCACATAGTTTTCGAGAAATTCAAATCTTTTCATTTTAAAGAGGCTCAACTCTCATTATAAGGATAAAAATTACACCTCACAAGTGACTAAAACCATGTTTCTCACCTTATCTCATGAAGTCAAATTCACAATTAGCATGCTAAGATGCACTATAAACATGATAAAACATGGATTTTATCAAATTTCCCATTCATACACTTTGGAATCTTCCCAATATCTCTGAGGTAATGTCAATCAATACATGCCAAACATAGAAAGTTCATGTAATTCATACTTTATACAAGACTCTATTCATGAACAAACATACTAAGAATTCATTAGTTCAAAGTTCAAGCAAAAATAAAAGGACAAGGTAGAAAACATCTACAACCTTACTATTTCATCACCATCCCCCACTTAGGGTAAACCCAATTAAGAGCAACTTAGCCCAAAGTTTTTTTAGGATATTAAATTAGCAACCATCATTCCATCACTTAAAAGTGATTGCTACTTTTGAAGGAATTACAGTAAGTCAAGCAAGATATTCTAAACTTCATCTCCTAGGAAATTTATCCCCAATCATCAAGTTAGGTCATACCATTCAACCACATAAGGTTTTCATACGATACCATAGACACCAAGGTCATATATCATTAGGAAAAACAACAAGGAGACTTAGCCATAAAAATTCTTCTTTTTCCTTAAACATTACAGTAAGGTGACTTCTAGGTCACTAGAACCCACATCATTACCCTACCAAGACAAAACATACTACCTTCACACCTAGGATCAAGTCTATACCAAGGACTCCAATCCATACTAGGAAACTAGAAAGGACCACATATATACAAAGGGAACATTGAACAACTTTAAGCACATATTCTTAGGGTAGCATGCTTCCATAGGTGGTCATTTAGCATTTCAAACTCAAATCATATCATTAGACTACCATCATGTAAAACCATATAGTAACACACCATTCCAAAAGAAACTCATTTTCACCAAGATAACTTCTAACATGCTTTAATCATATATTGACATACATTTCTCAACATGAAATGCTTATTCACATAAATCCCATACATAGCCAAAGATGGTATCACATCATCAAAACATGCCAAAATTCACTTTCACACATAATCATTCAGCCATAAAACCAAGATGAGCATTTAAACTCACCCTTTCTCCCTCAAGCATAGAGAACAATCTCATCCAAGCAATCACAAATAAAAATGCCACCGGACAAGAAAACATAAGGGAAGAATCTTATAGAGTTAGGTTCTATGGCACGATATGAGAATGATGAAGAAAGGAAACTCTATCGTCCTATAGCCTCTCGTACCATTTGATGTGTCGCGACTCACCACCAATGATACAAGACTCTACTAGACGTGGCAATATGAGACTTCTTGGACCCTAACACCTGATGCTCTGATATCGCGTTTGTCACATCTGGGGAGCACCCCCTACAAGTAACATGGCGTACTTGACCTCTCGGAGGTCTTATACAAGCCCATAGTTATCATTCATCGCATTGACATAGTAAATTTAGTGGAAAATTAAAACTTTTCATATTACATCATATGCTAGAAACTTTACTTCATATATAAAGAAATATCATATTACATACTTAGACCTCAAGTATCTTTGCCATCTTAGACTCAACAACATTAGAGTACATTAGGGACACGATCCTTAAGACATAATACATAACTGTACAATATTTAATAAACTTTACAGTAACTAAATACTAGGACATCCTTGGACTTAAGGATTCTTTTCCTTGAGCTTGCGAATCACATATCAAGCTTCTCAATCACATAGACATTCTTTAAGCATCCATAACCTATACTTTGTGTAAGAAGTAGAGAAGAATGAAGTTAGTATAAGAATGCACTAAGTATGGCAACCATGTGAAAACATGCATTTAAAAGGGACATTTTCTTGAAATCATACTTCATTCCTTGTTGAGTAAATATTCATTAAACCTTTATGAAATAGCATTTATATGATTTACATACTTCATACCAACATATCAAAGGCCAAATATTTCATAAGATCACATATAGAATTTATTACATTTTCAAGTCACATTATAGTGAACTATTCCTATTTTACAGTGAGCATTCCTTTCTTTTATTCATTAACCTCCCAAGTAACCCTCTAGTGATACTTGGTGCAAAGCATCACCTTAAGTCCACAAGGAAACATACATATCATCTACACAAGGAAACATATGGCATCACAGAAGTATAGTACAACTTAGACATAGTTAAGCTAATACCATAGGACAATTACAGTAAGCTACATTCAACTTGCACATTTACTACTTTCTCTTTACATCAACGCATTATAAGACCTTACTCATAATCCTACTCTAAGTCTACTGGTGCAATGCATATGTGAAGACCCATAACCTCACACATACTTAGCAAATTTATCATAAGACCACAAGCCTTACCATCCAATTCATATATCAACAAGTAAGTAAAGACAACTTCATTCATGTCAATACAAGACCTTCATCATATAGTCATATAGACCAACATAGTGCATATAAGGATAAGGTCACATCATACAGACTCATACCATGCACATCTTCATCACAAGTAGACAAATACTACAATGTCATGCATAAGGACATAATCATGATCAAATACAAAAGGTCACCTCTCTAGGACTTCTTAAGGAGCTGCTTGTGCAATGTCGAGATGGGTTCATTACTTCCAGCTATCCTAAGTAATCTCCCATAAGTCATCCTAGTTAGGATCCTAGTTATTTACTTGTATTTTCCATTTTATTTTAGGGAAACTATAGCCTTAACCGACAATAAGACCATGAGTGCTAAACATGGAATTTGGTGTCATCCTCTCACACAAAAAAGAGGGCATCTTACTTGCCAAGGTAAGACATATATCATGCTAGCATATTAGGTGATATCACTTGCTAGATCCTATGTGGCAACCATAGTTTATGGAACTTGGGGGCAATCATGGAAATATCACTCAACACCCTTTTTGGGTTATGAGGCTATCCACTCCGTGAGGACCGTAGTGAACCCTACCTTGCCTATGTGGGAAAGTGTCAACCTCATACTCGCTACTAAGCTAAGTTCCCTTTATTGAAAAAGTCTTTATTATCATTTATTTGTAAAACATAGGCTTAGAAGAGTCATCCTTTCATATGCTTAGCTCATAGGTCATATATGAAAGTTTATCAACCTAAATAATGTGAGAAATCCTTTCACATGGACATAGCATATACATTAGCACTATCTAGTTTAGGATACACTTTAGCACACATTTCAATGCTCCATTATTGACTATATCATCATTCATGTGTGTGGGTGTATACATATATGTGAGAAAACCTTTCACATGACACATTAAGACCACACATGACCATACATTCATATTCATGCACATAGAAACCAAACCTAGGAACCATCCCATCAAGGTACACATATGCAATGCATAGACAAGGTCCCATACCCTTGACCATACTAGTACACCTATCAAGTCATCCTATTTTAGGAATACATAACACACTTCACATACATATACTTTACATGCATAGAAGTAGACACTAGTGATTATGAGAACAACCTTTCATTCGACACTATGAACATTTACTAGTAAGCATGCATAATTTGTGAGTGTGTGTATACATTGGTCTACATGATCACATATATGGACCCAATTTCATGCCAATTTCATCCTTCTTACGATCTCTCAAAGTTCTAGGCACATACTTCTCTAAAAAGGCATGAAATTGGGTCCAAGTAAGCCGAGGAAATGTAGAAAACCTACACACCATATAAGCTCTCCACCATTGCTTGGCCTCACCTTGAAGTTGAAAGGGTAAAAACTCAACCCATGTTGGTGAACAATACCCAATTTATACAGCCTCTCATGACAATCCAAGATGAACTTATAAGCATCTTCAGTCTTTGACCCAAGAAATACCGCAGGCTTGACCTTCAGAAACTTGGTCAACATATAATGTTCATTACCGGTTATCACAGAACCCAACAGGATAGAAGAAAGCATCATTACCTCCAACTTCACCCGTTTTGGGCGCAGTCCAAGCTACCGGAGGATTAATAGGGGCTTGAGCAGGTGGAATAATCCCAGACCATCCACCCCTTCAAAAATGACATGATTTGTTGAGCTAGGACTAGATCAATGGGAGAAATCTATGTAGCTTCAGCCTGCACTCCTTCCTATTTTTCAACTTTATCAACATTCTCGAACTTAACTTTCTCTTCTATCTCTTCATTATGGACCCGGAGGTTCTCATTTACCAGAACATTGTCATTCGACACCTCATTCATCGAAGGAGCCATTCTCCCACGGCCTCTTCCCCTAGATCTTCCTCTACCTCTACCTCGACCGCGACCTCTCGTTGTGGGTTCCTCAACTGGAGCATTAACAGGAGCTACGGGCCGAACCATTATACCTAACGTTAACCATCTGCAAATAGAAGCGTGAAAGAAGTTAGATACCAATTTGAATTGACAGTTACCAATTGGAATTATGTTAAAGCACGAAGGAGACAAGAGATAAAATGAAGATTTCCTAAAGTCCTCTAGCCTCTCGAAAATAAGTAAAGGCATCCCCATACTATTCCGCGAGACTCTACTAGACTCATTTCGGTACATTGAGATCAAAGAACCTAGGCTCTGATATCAACTTTGTCGCGACCTAAGCCGTCGTGATGGGCACCCACTCGAACATCCCAGTAGGAGAACACTACCATCACCCAACTAAATCGTATAAGCTAAAATCTAAAGCAGCTAAATTACAGAAACGAACAAATAACTAAATCAAGTTCCATTACTAAAATAAAGATCTACAATTAACTCATAATCAGGAAGATAAACCTAGATAGGAATGACAATATGGAGGGTTGGGGTGGGTTCAGGCAGGGCAAACCTCGACCCGCTGAGATTTAAACCCGCCCTACCCCGCCCCATTTAGAATTTTTTCATTTTTGTAACTTGCCCTGCCCTTCCCCGCTACACCCTGGCCGCCCTGCCCCGTTTAAGTTCTAATTTAAACTTTTTATATGATCTACAATCTTATTGAACTACAGTCCCATTTAATTCATTTACTTGTACTAACACACGGTTTGACAGTTAATAGGAAAATTTGATTAATATTACAATTGTACTAGAAAGTGAGACATGTCCTTTTCCAATCAAACCCTCGAGTAAGGGTGGTTTCGATTGTTCGTCTAAATTTTTAAAAGTATTTTATTATGAAAATAATTCCTTAAAATAAGAAAAATGACTTTTTAGTGGAGGTAATGAAGATAAATTTCACAAGCTCTTTACGTTTACTATATCCTCCCACTTATTCAATATGATTATGGTGAAAAAATAAATTTTAAGAAGCAGAATATATTAGTTATAAGTTATTAATTCTAAATCTAGAAAGATGGAAAATATATTGAACATTCTAAGGATAGATGAAAGAGCTTCTGCTAATTAGATGTACTTGTTCACTTGTTTCATTCAAATATTGTTACTAAATTACTACACATTTATATATATATATACATATATATATATAATTTGTACCATCAAAATAATGATAAGTACGAAACTATTAAATCTCCTAATTAAATGTCACCAATTATTCATTATGTTATTTCGCATTATTTTATTTTTCTTTTGAGATCAGCCAAACCTGATTATTTTGCTTTTGGGATTAGCCAAATCTCAGCTGAAATAATGGGACTTTTGCCAAACAAAACCCTTCCCCACCCTGCCCTTTTAAAGTTTTAAAAATATTAGCTTTGACCCAGCCAGCCCTGCCCTACCCTATTTAAGTAGTGCCCAATCTTGCCGCATTAAACCCTTGCCCTGCCCCGCCCTATCTTTGCCCTGCCCCATTGCCATTCCTAAACCTAAAATCTGAGGGTCAAAGTACCAAAACTAGAAACGATATCCAAGTGAATTCTATTGAACTATGTAAGCAATAGTCTAAATCTGGAATGGTTGGACATAGACAAGGAGAATTACATGGCAACTCGAACGAAATGGCTCACCCTTAAACTCGAAGCGATCACTGATCACCTTAACGAGGTATGTCGGTAGTAGCATGAAGATGCCCTTGTACTCAACAAAATAAGAGCAAGTGCAGAATAAATACACAACCGTAGTGTACTGGTAGGATCACGCGACTATCCCACTTGTGCAACATAAACAAGCCAAACAACATTATAATAACATGCATATATATCAAATATTTAATATCATCATAAGAAGAAAATAACACACTTCACATGCTTCATCACATAGTTGGTCTTCTCACGGAACCTAAACCCAAATTGTTTTCATGCCGAAATGTGGAAATCCGATCCAAAAGTTAGCATGTCGGCACGTGGCAATCTGATCCAAAAGTTAGCATGCCAGTTTGTAGCAATCCAATCCCAATCACACATCCAATCATAAGAACACATTAAGATCACACATTCAAGTCATGATTTCATGGTATCAATAACCATATATCTCATTTCAACATTTATGATCAATATTTTAACATGCATGCATATACAAGTATCACAATGAAGAGAGAACAAGTATATATAACACAGTCATAGAATTACAACCATCACCTACCTCAAAACAAGATTGGAACCCTAAGAACTTCATCCTCCCCATTCTGAATTTGTTTAGCGTGTTTGTGGTCTACAAACAATCAACAATATGCGGGAACTATCAACAATAAATCGCTAAATTCCTGGAACTCTAAATAATTCATGAACCCTATGTCAAATCCATGACTCCAACTAGCCAAACCAGGGTATTTTCCACCATGAATTCTATCAAGAAATTCTTTCCTATCAACTATGACCTATTCTAAGGCATTCCACGGATCAAAAAGTGAAATAGTGATAGATTAGCTTTGGCTTAAGAATGGTAAAAGAGTTGAAATCGCCCAAGGGTCGTTCAAAAGCTCAAAAAGTTTAAAAGTTCCAAATAAGGTTGTTTAAGGATTTTATTTACGAATCAAAAACCCGTCATTCTGCTACAGCGGCACCCAATCACTGCAGCTGCAATTTTTGAACCAGTGAGGTCTCATTCAAAATATCTCAAAATCTCATAATTTCAAACCTTGTCTCATCAGCTACAGCGACACCCATCTCGCTGTAGCAGGGTCGCTGCAACGGCACCAATCCCGCTTCATCGACAGGATTTGAGGAAGTGAGCTTTGTAGAGAATTTCAATTCTCCCTTTTCACAACACCCTCTTAACCCACTATGCTCAGAAAATACCCTTAACTCCACAATCAATTTTCGGAGATCTATATATCCAAATCCAATTCCGTAAAGTCATACGGATTCCTCAACGATTTATCTAACCATTCATGCGATCAAATTCACATTTACTCCAATCAATTGCTACCATATTTCCGACACCTTGATGACTCCATATTCCTCCAAATCTGGGCAAGGTTGCGAAAATCCTAATACTATAAAGAAGTTTTTCGGGTCCCGAATTTTCCCCCGTTTGACATTTCTATAACGACGAAACCAGATCATTAAACTACAAAAGGCTAAAAGGGCATAATCGATTCAACATAGTTGTTGAAAAGAAAATCTTAATTTAAGAAATTAGTTTCTATTTTTCATTTTGATTTTTGAGCAAGAAGTTTCAGAGGATTGAACTTGCTATATGAAGAAAATATAATAATCAATTCTATGACAAGAAAATACAACCTTAATACTATGTTCACAAGTTGACTAGTTAAGTTCTCGAGCAACTCTTCACAACAACTAATTATTGGAATACAAATACTTAAAGCAGAAGGAACTTGAAATATAACTTAAAGAATTCATATTACTATGCAAAAATTGTTTAATCCATTGAGTATTTTTCTTAAAGTGATCTAGCGAAGAAAATTTATATAAACAAGCTGGAGAGAAAAATAATTATCTTTACTTTCATTTGGAGGAGTATTACAAGGTATGTTCATATTTATGTGTGTGTAATTTGATTTAATCAATTGAGTTGAAGTTTTCTACTAATCAGATTTGTGTCCTTACTTCCTTTCTTGTGCAATATTTTACCAAAATATATCCCAACCATGGAAGGTTTTTTTAGCCTATTACTAAACTTGGGATGTAGTTATCCCAGCATATGTTTGTTGCTGAAAATTAGTTTGTTCATGAAAATTCTTCTTCAAATACTACAGAATATTAGTTATTAAATGTTTACACTTTATTATGTCATCATATTGAGTAATATAAAATTCGTCCATGACTAAAGGAGTAAATGCATTCTATGCACGATTAATAAAAAATAAAAGTAAAGAAAATAACAAAACTACTTTGGTCAATAAATAAAAATTACCTAATTTACTTGAAAATAAGCAGTATACATGTGAAAGTAGAGTTTTGTATAATATGGGTCACGTAAGATATGGTCTCAAAGAATCATTTGAACTAGACATAAACTTTATGCTAATAAATTGGAACCTCAAAATTGTTTAACTATGTTATTAGGGGTGGAAGAGCATACTTTAAGGGTGAGGATTAACCCAATAGTTTTTAAGTAGACAATGCATTTATATTAGAAAATTCATCAAATGTGTACAAAAAAATTCATTATGGAAAGTATAGACTTGATAAAATGTAAAATTATAATGTAGTTTATCTCACAAAATACATTTTTTCTCTAGTAAAACTTCTCATGGAACATATGTCTAAATTTGAGTTTTTTTCTACATAAAAACATAATATACAATAGGGTACATCACAAATTGTAAACTAGGTTTTAACCTAAAAACATCTTACAAATGCATGAGTTTTGAGCATGATGGTTTAAGCATACCCATACAAAATCAATTTGACAAAAAAAAACATTAAACTCATAAAATCAAGCCCATTTTTATTTTTTGCATAGAGTCAAATTTAAATTTTAATGAAGTGTGCAGTCATAAATATCACGAGGATCGAATAATGTAGAGAACTAATTCATAAAAAGACCTTAAAGGAAATAGTAAAAAAAAATAACTCTTAGATTCTTCGTACTAATTGTCAATCCATATTCTGTGCTTTGATAAATCAACTTTGCATATAGATTTAAGAAATAAATATCTATACCAGAACATGAACGATCACATAACTCAATGCACTTAATGACTCAATACAATATACATCAAACAAGTTCTAGCAACGGATATACACACGAACTACGAACCAAACAAACTTCAAATTAAATTATGTGGTAGTGTAAAACTTTTAAAATGCATCTTTACTTATCAAAATTCAGAAAATGCCTAGGTTCAACAAATAAGTGAAATGTTGAGGCAAGTTCAAATCAATATTAAAAAAAATTAATAAATCATAGTATCAAGCAATTTACCAGGTATTTTGACAATCCTATGTTGATTGAATTTGATAGCATAACTGTGTTGTTTTTGATATGTAAGTTTCTACATCAACTGCGGATGTTTATACAAGCATGAAAATACTCAAGATTAAGTCCAAGTGCCTTTTCTCTTTACTTAGAAAATAAATTGTAGCAACAAAGACGCCAAGCATGTGTAGAAGACTTTGAGAAGATACATAAAATAACACAAACATGAAAACTGAAGGACGGTAATAAAGCACAAGAGTCTCACTAAAAAATAATTAAATATAATCGATAAGAAACCTAATCGATTTGGTCTACCAAATATACGTAGATAAAATCTAGAAATATAAAATATCTAAATGAAACAAAAGCAATAATGAATCAAAAATATACCTCAAACATCAAGGCAAACATTGGTCAAACATTGATGAGAAACAAAATCCACACTACTCAAACAATCATTTTCATAAGAAATAAACAATGCTAATATATTCATATTACAAAAGGCATGATTACAATATTCATCAATATGAGTACAATAAATCATAAGTTCACGAGCATAGAAATCAAAAGTTAAAATAATTGCTTTTACATACTTAATTAAAATCAAAATTATATATCTTTAATAGAAACAGCCACAATTTCTTGCCCTAACTTTTATTTTGAGTCACTTCAAGTCAAGTTCTAGTCAACCAAAAACTAAAGATTCAGCTCTATGATGATATCAGTCGAAAAATAGAAGAACATAGAAATCCTAAATGATTAATTGAAACTATAGAATCGATATTCCAATTTGAAGCAAAACCTTCCACATACAATAAATTTAAGTAAATTAAAATTTGTGAGAAAATCTAAGAAGAGAAGAAATGGATATAAACAAGGGAGTACAATTAGAATCAGAAAAGACCCTAACGCAGACCGTCAACTTTGAAGTGAAATATAAATTTGAAGTAGAAAAGAAATTTTGGCTTGCATACATACATAAAAGTGAAGGAGGGAATGAAAATAAAAACTATGGGAAGTTAAAAAAATAATGAAATTTTAATTATTGATGAGTGGTAAAATTATTCGTATCTTTTATAAACATCTCTTCTAATCGTCGATAGAAATGATTGTATTCATGGCTAATATTCATTTGCCACTGGATTTTCTTTTCAAAAAAATGTATATATGACTGACAATTAGATTATTGTCGCTAAAAATCGTCACTAAAGTTATTTTTGTGTGTAGTATCGCTCACAAGTATAAATAAAACCCGAATAGACCCTCATAAGCCTTATGGTACACAGAATAACTAAGACTAAAAGAATAAGACACTCAAACCCAAGTCCAAAAGAAGTCAACCGGGCCTCGAACCCACAATAATAGGATCTAGGCCTCAAACCCAACGTGGTAGAAGTTGGGCCTCGAAGCCAAAATGATAGAATCTAGACCTCGAACCCAAGGTGATTGAATCTAGGCCTCGAACCCAAAGCATTAGTCTCACGTTGGAAATAACGACCTCGAACTGTAAAACGTCAGCCTCAAGCTGAAATAACAGCCAGACACCATAAATAATCACTACTATCAACCAACTCATAACCTAACTAACAAAAGCCCCAAAGGTGTGTCAATTCCAAGTAGAATCCCATGTCAAGTGTCTATAGGATGTCGCCCACCCTAAGGTATCAACAGAAGGCTCCCAGCCAAGTACAACTTAATCTACAATTGTCGCGATAGCATAAACCTCCAGTAACACCTCAAAATTGCAGAAATAGGGAGAGAGAGGATAGAAGATCTAATAAGCCATGAATGCACTTAAACTAAGGCTATTATCACACTCAAGATTGTTTTTCCACTCTAAAAGGATCTAATCTGTCCGAAACAACGTCAAAGACAAACCAAAGCAACAAAGTTTGAGTCTAAGGCAACACTTGTCTATCGACCTGATGCAATGTTAGTGCAACCAATAGTGTTGTATTAGTGTGAATTTTTGGTCCAACTATTTTGAATCATTGTTGTGCCATTTAGGTGCAATTGTAATGACATTTTGATAAACTGTTGGTGTTGTTTTTGCGCATTATTGGTGCTTTGATTCTTTTGATGTTGGTAAATACAAGAGACTTGACATTTTCATGAATTGAAATACTTATAATGATATATATTATGTCCTAACTAGCTTTTATTTTATTCATATCATAATGAAGAAATACATATTTCATTTTCAAATTATATTGGCCAAATGTGTAATACTTTTATCTTTAGAATGTATAGTATAATTGCATCATCAACACATATAATATCAAAAAAATTCAAGACAACTACTCAACACATTGAAATTAAATATACATTCATATCATGTCTATTACATGACCAAAATAAATAGATACATTTTTCTATACTATGAGAAAAACATATGCTTCTTCGAGCTTACTAGTAATATTTAGTATATTTCATAATTGGAGAAAATAGAATGGACTAAGCTATATGATCACTGGGACAATTGATCGAGCATCTTGTGTGCGCGAAACTCGCTTGCAAATAAACAAGACACCAATATGCATAGCACCCTCCTCGAGTTTAAACAATCTATCGCATATGACATACAAGAAGACTCGACGATGATAAAGACGGCTTTGCAGTCATAAAAATAAATAATTTTACACTTGCCGCACACTTCCATAGAAAGGAGATACATTCTTCAAAAACAATATATGCAATTGAATAAGTTTTACTTCTCTAAAGTCTTTTTATTATGATTTTATTCGTTTCACAAGGAAATCGAAGTTATAAAATTATGGATAGCTACTATTGAAGGAAAAGAAAGGGAAGATTTTTGGCAATGGCAGAAACTTTTCTCTTGACAAGGAAAAGTGAGTTTTGGGATGCAAATGAGAAGTTCCGATAAAATTATCACTACTGTTAGTAGGGATATAAAAAAATGTACCAATTATTGAAACATGGAGGATTATTAATGTTTCACTAGTATTCGTGCCCACGCGTTATGATTTGACCTATGACGAATATCATACCTACAAATTATTCTACTATTTATTTATTGCGTTAATTTTTTTTTAGGAATTGTATGTATGTTTTTTTTGCTAAAAATCTTTAAAATGACAAAATATATAAAAATAAGTGATGAAGATTGTTTTGGTGATATAAAAAAAAAGTGATGAAAATTGATGAACAAATAAAAATCTAAAAATATGTGGTAACTTACCTTGACAAAATGAAGTTTAGGAGTTTTTTGCCTAATAAATAGTAAGGGGTCGTTTGGTTACGGTATAAGAGATATCTTATTCATGTATAAAATAATGTAAGTTATATTATGTTTGATAGAAATTTTTGTTTAGGTAGAAAAGTCAACATAACTATATCATGTTTGGTTGTATTTTTGTAGTCCTACATAATTAATGCCAACATAACTTATGAGGGAATCTATGTATAAATTTATGCAGGGTAGAAGGTGGACTAAGTTATGTGGTATTAGTTATACATGTATTAAAGTGATAAATTACAAAATTACACTATTAGTTTATTTTATTATTTTTAATTTAAAACTTTATTGTTTTCCTATATATAAGTTTTTAGTTTTATTTCTTTTTTTATATTTAGACCATTTTTATTTCTTTAATTTTTTTTATTGGGAACTTTATTATTTCCTATCAACATGTGTTGTTTTTATTTCTTATTATACATTGATTATTTTCATTTCATTTTATATACTTATCTTTTTGATTGATTTATGCAAATATAAATATTTTTTTAATATTAGAAATTAATTGTATATTTTTTTAACGGTACATATGCCAATCAAATATTAGCATTATATATTGTTCAATATATTTCACATTTTATTAGCTTGTCTTATTATTTTGTAAATAATATATAATAATAATGTACAACAAGTTTAATATTCAATAGTTAATAATTCATGTGTTGTAATCTCTAAACCTTCCATAACTAAATCCTACATGGCTAATACTTGCATAGCTAACCCTGCACAATTAATACCTGCATAATTCTTACAAGTAACCAAACAACCCCTAAATTTATTTCACCAATTGATTAAATGATTGATAAATTTTAATAGATCACTTATATTTAATTTATATATATATATATATATATATATTTATTTATTTTAAAAGTGCAACATTTATAAGCGTAAGTTCGTCCTTTTTTTGGTTAATATAATGATATTTTGTAGCGTTGGTAATTTGCAGCATTGTAATGAAACATATATACGATTAGTATTATTTAAAATGTAAAATCAAAACAATTTTGAACAAACAGCTTCCTCGCCCATTTTTTTTATTATCATTAAAATTCTCAAGTTTTTATTTTTAAGAAAAATTCAAATTAAAAAACTGTAACCAAAGAAATATAATAGGGAGTTATTTTATTTTTAAAATTTTTAAAAATTAAAGGGAGTTATTTTTATTCTTCAAATTTAAAAATAAGTAGGCACTTAGGATGTGTTTGGTATGAAGGAAATGTTTTCCATGGAAAATGATTTCCTAGAAAATGTTTTCCTGGAAAACAAGTAGATTTTAAACTTATTTT
>NC_028641.1:35021792-35032497 GCF_001406875.1 Solanum pennellii
TAGGAGTTTAAAAATAAAAATTTGAAGTTGAAAATATTTTTGAAAAGCAAAATTAATTTTTTGGGGAGGGGGAGGGGTTTGGAGGGATGGCCGGTAGTGGGTGGGTGGGGGTCAGGGATCAGGTACAAAAATAAAATTTTAAAATTGAAAATATTTTTTTAAAATTGATGATTTTTAAAAAAAAAATGTAATTTGAAATTGGAGGAGAGTTTTGGAAAATGTTTTCCTTAATTTTTGAAGGAAAGTTATTTTCCTTAATTTTGAGGAAAATGAGTTGATTTGAAAAACATTTTTCAAAACTTTTTTCCAACCAAACATGAAAAAATTGATCCCAACCAAACATGCGAAAATGATTTCCTTTGTAACAAAAAAACTCTTAGTTTCAATTTTAATCCTTTTTTGTCTTTTGGTATGACCCATGCTCTTCTTTTTCCTCCAAAACCCAACATCGATACTTCTTTCTTACCGTTCTGGTAGTACCTCCTCAGAAATTCCTACGAAGAAATCGAACGATGTTGATGATGAGAATCGCGGCGTGACCCCGTCAATTATTCGTTTCTAGGTCTTTTTGGTTTGGCTGGGAACCGGATTGAGTGAAGGATCCAAGGGGAATATGTTGGGGATGGAGATGGTTATTTGAGCATGAGGTGAAACTGGTTTCTGCACAAGAGATTTTCCTAGCAATATAGCTTGGATGAAGAGGAATTTGATGTTTTGTATATCTATATATGCACAAGAGATTTTCCTTTTTTTTCTTTTTATTTTGACTAATATAGATTTTCTGTTTCAGGTGGTTCCATGTTTCTATTTGATCGGAAAGTGCTACAAGATTTCCGTAAAGATAGAGGAAGAAGAAGGATGGTTAAAGAAACTCATGAAAAGATGAAGGTATGCTCTATTGCCCTTAAATTCATGAAATCGTAAATAGTTTCAACATTCTCATTTTCTTATTTAGTAGAAACTATTAATTCATCTAAGTTCATAGACTTCCAAGACCAAGTAACGCAACCCCACATAGCAATAATTCACCGCAACAGTTAACTAGTGAAATTGAGAAGTTGTTGCTCGACATTGGAAACTCAATCTTCTTTTGAAATGGATAACCTCTAAGCAACATTTCTTGAGATATAGAAGATCTCCCTAGGGTGTTATCAATCCGGATTTTCGAAAATGGAAAACCTCTTTATGACGTAAAATGCTTCTCGGAAGCAGTTGGACATTCTCATGTAGAAGGGACGTCGCTTCTGATGAATAGTCCAACTGAAAATTTCAGACCCAAATGGAATTTGGCACACTCTTCTTCTGCAAGGACTGCAACTATCTTGCCTTTCTTCTCAGAGAAACTCGTTGTAGTAACGGAATCTTCATTCCCGATGCAATTTAACATATCATTGACATTCGTCTTACCATCATAGGTAACTAGTAATCCATCTGCAACACACCGTTATGTTCTCGAATTCATGGCGAAAGAAAAAGATAAGTCAGTGGAATCATATTCCTCTTCACTTTCAACATCTTTGCTTTCTGCCATTTTCTTTTGGGGACAATGTGTGTTAAATAATACCTCAAGCCTCTATTTTGCTTTGGTTAACAAAATGCGAAACTGTTTTGTTGTCTAGGAGTTCTGGAAGGACGGCTTGTATTCTGAAAATTCATTTATAAGAATCTTGAAGTGTATATTTTGTGTAATTGCACTGCCCTTTTTTGCTAACTAGTTGATCAAATGTATGCCCCCTGAAAATTCACCTTTCATAGCTTATTTTGACTTGTATGTTCCAAACATGGGTGTACTGTAATCCCAACCAAAATTTAAATAAGAATCTCTATATATTTTCAAGGGGAGGGGGTGGGGGGTTTCGAACGCTTAAGCTCTACAAATTTCTTTAGGATGCTAGATGGGCAACATGCACGACGCTTAATTGTCAGTTTTACTTTTAATTGTCCTCATAAGGGAAACAAATGTGTTACTCAATTTCATTTTAAAATATTTTCAGTTTCTTTTCAGTTTGGAGGTAGGAAAACCATGGAAAAGTTCATTTTATTGTTCTTTAGTATCATTTCTATGAATTGTAGTGAGGAAAACATGTAGTGCACTAATTGTCATTTTACTTTTAATTGTCCTTAAGAAAGGTAATATATTTGTGTTACTCGATTTTGAAATATTCGATTTCTTTTCTTGTTTGAATGTAGGGAAAACATTGAAAGTTCATTTGAGTGTTCTTTGTTATCATTTTCCTACTAATTTTAGTAAGGCAGACGATCAAGTTTACTTCAAAAGAAAAAAAACTTGAATTTGAATATGACATATCAATGGATTCCTGTCTTCCTTTACGAGCTAGTCGTGGTTTGGCTACTCACAGAATTCTGATTATGGTGGGGGTCTTAAGTAAAATGGTGCTGCCGTATAGAATTGTTGATTGAATTTGTGACTTCAATCAAATTGAGTGTGATATCATACTCACTTTAGACCAATTTTTGCTCCTTGGTGACAAGTTGACTTCCTGGTACTCTCGAACGGTTAGGAGTGTATTTACTTCTGATTATATAGTCAATCTTTAACTAAGTTGTATTGGATGATCTAGTCTTTTTATGGTGTTGTCATTTTTCTTCATTCATGAGCTTGTAATTGATTATGCTAGTTCCTTAATAATAGTGGTTGAAATAGAATCCCTGAAAGGAATGGTAGTGGGTTGTTGCAGAGTTTTAGATAGGTTTCCCTATCCACTTTAGACAAAAGAAGGCCAAAAATAGAATGAGATCACTTTGTTTTCCAGTGAAATAGGATTTGAAGAGCTTTTACGATCATTCACATGAACAAGAAGGTAACTAGTGGAACCTACCGTTTTGATAATGCAAGATTGTGGCATACATTATTACAGAGGCTTGTATACAGTAAAAGAGATAGGATAAGCTTATAACAAAGATTCTAGGTCAAGCTCCTATAGAGCATTGTAGACATACATTTACATCTGGATTTCATCACTTTATGCAAAGTCTATACGATTTAAGAAGCTTCACTGTATTTTCTCTAACCAAGGGATTACCAGAGGATACTGTTTATATTATGCAATGCATTTTTTTTTGAAAAAATAATAAATTTTGTTGATTTCCTTTAGTATGTATATGTATGTCAGTGAGGGAGGGGTTTTGGGGGGGTTGATGATGATGATTTAGTGGGTGGGTGGCAGTAGTTGAGGCCTGAGGGTCCCAATTTTACCATTTCTGTAGATGTCAACCTAGTAGTCCTCTTTTTTTTATTATGCTTTGATAGATATTTAGCTGAATTTATTGATACTACTTGAGTGACAGACAAAGCATCTACTACTCTAACTCTCACTTACTATTGAATACTGATAGGAAAGGAAAATGCAAGAAGATGTTGTGTCAGAGCTGCAGAAGAGCATAGAAATTTCGGTAACCTACTCCAATTCCGAGGGAGCTCTCAGTAATAGGAGGTTATACTTTCTGTTCTCAGTATATGTTATGCCGTAAGAGAATTCTTTGCAATTTTTCTAACCTAGAATTGGTTGATCACTGAAGGTTGTACAAGAACTTTGTGACCACTGGTTATCTTCGTCGAAGTCAATTCAATTAAAAAACCTTTGCCCATTACTTCATGACTACAAGCGCAGTGTTACCCGCATTAAAGAGTGAGATCATTGTTTTATACAATTTTGTTTTGTATTTGTGTCTTGTCAAGTTCTGGTTTTCTTATGAATGTGAAGAACTTACATTTGGAAAAATTGATGGAGTTGGACAAATTTTATGACCGGTGAAGTAATGATAAATTTCAGTAGTGAATTATCACTGTAAAGGCTATTGCATTGTTCATTTATAATAAGAAATCTGTTTAGACTAATAGACATACTTTTCTTTTTAGTGTCTCTCTTTTTAAAAATAGTAAGTACGCATTATCAAGATTAAACATGACAAAAAAATATGGCTTTATACAAGGGGTATACCAGGTAAAGAATCTACAAAAAAAATTATTCTCTACAAACTCCACTTATTATCCTATACAATCGGGAACTCTGTGGGTGCACCAAAAAAAAGGGATCATCCTGCCCCTAGTGTTTTATCAAATGTGGTTCTTTAGCACGTCACAAACAGTTCACCTAGTTGTCCACGCCCGGAAGACCCTCCCATTTGCACCCTTTTACAGAGCAAAGGTGAGAGAAAAAGAACCCAAGCTTTATATCTCAGATCTTTACTTTTTTAACTTGTAATTACTATGCCCTTCTTTTCCCAAACATTAGATGTGGATGATTTTATCAAAGATGCTTATTTATGATTGTATTTTTCTGTAGATTTTGCATGATCTCTTTCACATTGTACGTACGCATGTGAGGATGGTCTAAAGGAATTTATAATAGGGAAACGTGGAACCTTGGTATCTATTGCACGACAGGTAATATTTCATTTTAACTATATTGTCTGTCTTCTTGTTCTTTTGTATTTGTTATTTTTTTAAGGTTTATTAAATGATTTTTTGTTTGTAGCACATCCGTTAATATTTGCCAGCTTTCTCTGATATCAGAATTATGGTCATCATTCAGCTTGCCTGTTGCTAACAGACATGTTCACATTGCTCCTGTAAGTGGTAGTTTCTGTTGGTATTAATATATTGCACATACTTTTGGTGTAGGTCATTATAATCAGATGCTTTGGTTAATGATCTTACTGGTCGTTTTCTTTTGTTATTTGAGATTCTGCATTTCGTGGAGCAACTTTGCTTGGCTCTCAACGATGAATTCAGAAAGTATCTTTTTGATATACTTCCCTTTTGTATTAAAGTTATTACTGATGCGGAGAGACAATGACTACACATATGTTATTCCTATTCTCCACACCTTGAAGATTTTGGTGGTTAGTCTTCCTTGGTTGTTTCCAGTCCATGCCTTGTTTAGTATGACTTTGATGTTAATGATAGTGGTATCACCTTAATGTGCAAGGACATTAGATGAGCATATGCATCTTCTTTTTCCTGCACTTATTCGATTGTTTAAAGTGAACACCTTAGTAGAAGTAAGACGTGGTGCAATCAAAACTCTTACAAGATTGATACCTTGTGTGCAGGTTGGTGTAAAAGGGACTAAGAGAATGCTTCTAAGTTTCGTTGTTTCCATTTGATTTGATGTTTTTCTAAACTCTTTTCCTTTTCTCTTTATTTCCATTTTGCAGGTTATTGGGCACATATCTTCGCTTGTGCATCACTTGAAGCTTGTCTTGGATGGGTCTGTGTTTCTCCTTCTATATGAGAGTTATTTTATTTAAATCAATAGATGAAAATTGAAATGACAAAGATCTACTATTTGTGGGTTTTGATTTTGACTCTAGTGAGTACACTCTTATATACCAAATTCTGACACATATGTATCTACACTCGCACACACTTATATAGAAGTGAACCTTGAACTCTGGTTTATTACCTTGGAGTGTATACTGATTTCAACTTGTAAATCGTAAAGCAAACATTAAAAATTAAATCATTATAATAGTGTTTCAATTTCAGTGAATATTGCAAGAGTTATTCTCATGTCTGTCCATACTTCATTTTGAATGCAGTTCCTTTTCTATGTCATGAAAAATTGCTACACATTTTTTAAGATACTTGATGGTGTTTCATTATGATTTTTGTTTATATGACTTTAGAGTGTCTACATTAATTGATTTATTTGAGAAATTTTAGCATCTTCAAGGTTAGCTATTCTACCGTATACTTGCCCCTGAAATAAAGAGCCTTGAATACTAGAGGAAAAGCACCTATACCTAACACCTATTCTTAAATCTGCAATAAAAGAAGTTGATGTAGCACCTTAACGAATTGAAGGGGCTATGTGTTTTATTGATGCATTTTTGTTAAATGTGCAACTTTTGTTGTTGCAGGATGGTGATGTGGACTATTCACTTCTTGTGAACTTTAAAAGGTTGGATGATATTCAATTGTCAAGGCTAATTTTCCATCGAAAGCTTGCATAATGATCTTGCACAGACTGCCCCAAGGCTTAGCTCGAGTGGAAAAAGGTGGTAGATTTGTGGCTTAGGTCACAGGTTCAAGCCCCGTACCGTTCAAAGCGAAGTTTGGCATTTAAGTGGAGAAGGGTAGAGGGACGGACCCATACTCCATTGAGTTTAGAAGGTTATGATTGGTCCAAAGGGAGGGTCACAAACGGTTTCTCGGATATCAAAAATTATCTTTTTGAAGAGACTTTCGAGAACTTCGGAAGTACTGATGACAAGGTATACTGTAATTTGAAAAAAAAATCTTGTAGTTTTGTCGATACTCAACTTCTTTGGCTTACTGTTTAGGCTATTGGATTTCTGTTTCTTAACATGCATTTTCATGTTTGCAGTGATAGCTCACCAATAGGGATAATACTGTTTTCTTGAATAAATGAAGTGCATACTCCATATTTCGTCGCACCTCACCTATAGCAGGGCCTGTCTACACAAGATTCAGCTAATTATTTCAGCGTTGTTTCTCCAAACTTGCTGAAGGAATCTTGTCTTACTTCGCCGAGAAGGTCGGGATCTGTGATACGTTCCAGTTGTCTCGTCTCGTGCAAATTCATTGCCCAGTCAGCTAAGTTGACCTGCTCCCTCAGAAGAGATCGATCTAGGGAAGGCCTAGCACAAAAAACTTCACATAAAATGGTCATGGTGAAACTGTTAAAGAAACTCACAAAAAGGTGAAGGTATGTTCTATTTTCCTTAAGCTCACTTGTTCTTATCATGTTCTTGTCATTTTCAAAGACAATTTCTACCCTTGTTGATAAATTAGTATCTATTGGTTGAGTTGTCTATGCTTTTCTGATTTCTAATTTAATGATCTGTTGTAAAAACATGAGATAGCATGTGTTTGTGTTCAAAAGCTTCGGGCTTTATGTATGATTTATTTATCAAAGTAATAATTTTTGTGATATTTTTACTGCTTAAAACAACTTTTAGGAAATCAGAAGGGAAACATACGTGTTTCTTGCTTTCATTTTGAAATATTTTAGTTTCTTTGAAAAATGCATGTTTCAAAAGTTAATGTTCTTTCTATATACAACTCAGAACTTAATAGAATCAATTATATTAGGTTTTTATTCAATGACTTCCTTCATGTGGCTCTTTTTTGTGGTGCACATCTTTTATTCCCCATCTTTTATTAGTTATGAATGAATTGGCTAATAAAGGTCTTTGTTGTCTAGGTAAAACGATAGTGCGAGAAAGCGAAGGATGTTCTTGTGCAAGAGAGTAATGGGAAGGTACAATACCTTATATAGCCTTTTTAATTATTAAAGAAATTAGAATTAGGGTTGGGAATCATGTAGTCCTGATCTTTTCTCGCTTGTTAGATGGCCATTAAAGCCCTATATATGGGGTGTGTATTTCGGATTCTGGTTGAACCCTTGTTCAAACTTTTCGGGGACGATGTGTGTTAAATAATACCTCAAGCCTCTATTTTGCTTTGGTTAACAAAATGCGAAAACGATTTGTTGTCGATGAGTTGCAAAACCGATTTGCTGTCTAGGAGTTCTAGAAGGACGACATGTATTCTATAAAATTATTTATAAGTATCTTGAAGTGTATAATTTGTGTAATTGCACTTCCTTTTTTTGTTTGCTAATTACTTGATTAAACATATGCCGCCTGAAAATTGACCTCTCATAGTTTATTTTTGACTTGAATGAATCAAATATGAGTACAATGTAATCGCAACAAAAAGTTAAATAATTATCTCCATATATTTTTAAGGGAAGGGGGTTTTGAATGCTTAAGCTCTACACATTTCTTAAGGATACATGATGGTGTTTCATTATGATCTTTTATTTATGTGACTTTAGAGTGCTACATTAATTTATAAATTTGAGAAATTTTAGCTTCTTCAAGGTTAGTTGTTCTTCCGTATACTTGCCCCCAAAATAAAGAGCCTAGAATACTAGAAGAAAAGCACATATAGCTAACACCTATTCTTAAATCTGCAATAAAAGAAGTTGTTGTACCACCTTAACCAATTGAAGGGGACTATGTGCTTTATTGATGCATTTTTGTTGAATGTGCAATTTTAATTGTTTCAGGATGGTGATGCTAATTATTCACTGCTTGTAAACTTGAAAAGGTTGGACCCTTTGGGGTGGCCCAGTGGTTTGAGCTTGGGACTTCCATATTGGAGGTCTCAAGTTTGAAACTCCTTGACAGCGAAAGCAAGGGTTTTGCCTTCTAAGTCGAGCTCGTCGCATCAGGCTCGCCTACTGCGGGTCACCTGTCCTATGTGGTTTGCGAGCTATTGCATAGTAGCGGGGATTTTACCTTGTGCGCACCCAAAGGGTAGCGGCTGCGGGTTCCTTGTCATAAAAAAAAACTTGGAAAGGTTGGATGATCTTCAATTGTCAAGGTGAATTTCCATTGAAATGTTGCATAATGATCTTGCACAGACTTCCCCAAGTCTTATATCAAGTGGAAAAAGGTGGTGGATTTGTGTCTTAGGTCTCAGGTTCAAGCCCTACACCATGCAAAGTAAAGCCCTTTATTTAAGTGGAGAATGGTAGAGGGGTGGACCATTATCCACCGAGTTTAGAAGTCAATGATTGGTCCAAAGGGCGGGTTACAGGCGGATTTCTCGATTATTAAAAATAAAAAGATCTTGCAGAGACTTTTGATAACTCCAGAAGATTTGATGACAAGGTGGGTAAACTGTGGTTTGAAAATTATTTTTTTCTGTATTTCTTCCAACGCTCAACTTCTTTGGCTTACTGTTAGGTTATTGGAGTTCTGCTTCATAACATGCATCTACATGTATGCAGTGATAGCTCGACAATAGGGATGGTACTGTTTTCTTGAACGACAGGCTCTTGGAAATGAAGTGCATAGTCCGAATTCCATAACACCTCACCGATAGATGGCCTGTCTATACCAGATTCAGCTAAGTGAAAACTAAGTATTTCACTGCTCTTTCTCCAAACTTGTTGAAGGAATCTTTTCTTACTTCGCCTAGAAGGTCAGGATATATGATATGTTCCAGTTGTCTCTTCTCTTGCAAATTCATTGCCAAGTCAGCTAACTTGACCTGCTCCCTCGGAAGAGATTGATCTAGGGCAGGCCTAACAAAGAACTTCGCATAAAATGGTCATCATTAGAGGAAGAAGGATGGTGAAACTGTTAAATAATTGTTAAAGAAACTCACTAAATGATGAAGGTATGCTCTATTTTCCTAAGCTCACTTGCTCATATTATGTTCTTGTCATTTTCAAAGACAATTTCTACCCATTAATTAGCATATATTGGTTAAGTTGTCTATGTTTTTATTATTACTATTTTCAAGATCTATAGTAAAAATAGTAGATAGCCTGTGTTTGTGTTTAACAGCTTCTGGTTTTATTTGAATCATAATTGTTTTGCTATCCTTACTCCTTAAAAACAAATTTTAGGAAATCAGAAGGGAAACATATGTGTTGCTCGCTTTCATTTTGAAATATTTTCAGATTTTTTGAAAAATGCATGTTTCGAAAGTTAATATTTTTGTATACAACTCAGAACTTATAACAATAAATTATGTTAGGTTTTTATTTAATGACTTCCTTCATGTGGCTCTTATATTATGGTGCACTTGTTTTATTCCCTCCTCTTTTATTAGTGATGAATGAATGCTGATAAAGGTCTTTGTTGTGTAGGTAAAAGGATAGTGCGAGAAAGCGAAGGATATTCTAGTGCAAGAGAGTAATGTGAAGGTAAGATACTATATAGTGTTTTTTAATTATTAAAGAAACTAGAAATAGGGTTGGGAATCATGTAGTCCTGATCTTTACTTGTTAGGTGGCCATTAAAGCCCTATATATGGGGTGTGTATTACAAATTCTAGCTGAACCTTTCTTCCATTTTTTTGGAGACGATGTGTGTTAAACAATACCAGAAGCCTCTATTTTGCTTTGGTCAACAAAATGTGAAACTGATTTGCTTTCTAAGAGTTCTGGAAGGACGACATGTATTCTGAAAATTTATTTATAAGCATCTTGGAAGTGTATATTTTGTGTAACTGCACTTTCCTTTTTTGTTTGCTAATTAGCTGATTGAATGTATGCCGCCTTAAAATTCACCTCTCATAGTTTATTTTGACTTGAATGAATGAGCCAAACATGAGGGTAATGCAATCCCAACAATTTAAATAATAATCTATGTCTATTTTTTAGGGGAGGGGTTTTTGAATGCTTAAGCTCTACACATTTCTTTATGATACTTGATGGTGTTTCATTATGATTTTCTATATGTGACTTTAGAGTTCCTACATTAATTGATCAATTTGAGAAATTTTAGCATCTTGAAGGTTAGCTTTTCTACCGTATCATTTTGCCCAAAATAAAGAGCCTTGAATAGTAAAAGAAAACCACTTGTACCTTACAACACATTAACGAATTGAAGGGAATTACGTGTTTTATTGATGCATTTTTGTTAAATGTGCTACCTTTGTTTTTGCGGGATGGTCATGCTGAATATTCACTACTTGTACACTTGAAAAGGTTGAATGATCTTCAATTGTCAAGGCAAATTTTCTGTCGAAAGGCTTAGCTCGAGTGTAAAAACTTGGTGAATTTGTGGCTTAGGTCGCAATTCAAGCCTCACACCATGCTAAGCGATGTTTGGTATTTAAATGAATAAGGGTCTGAGGGGGGCCCATTATCCACCTCAACCCCCCAACCCCCCCAACAAATCCCCCCCTCCCCCT
>NC_028641.1:35032822-35033742 GCF_001406875.1 Solanum pennellii
CACTCCCAAACCCCCCTCAACCCCCCAACCCCACCTCACCCCTGTACCCAACCTTACTGCCCCTCTAACCCCATACTCTTAGTACCCTTAGCAAACATGAATTGAATTTTTATGAACAATTTTTCATAAAAAATGTATCTTCCTCACCCACGTCACCCTTCCCCAAAAGGGGTAAGGTAGCTCGGAGGGTTGGGAGGGGGTAAGGTGGGAAAGGAGGGGTAGGGTTAATAGAAAGAGGGTAAGGGTGTAGAGGGGGTTAGTAGTGGGAGAGGGGATTAGGGGGTAGGTAAGGTGTCCATGAGGGGGGTAAGAAGGGGTGGGTAAGGGTTTGGCTAGGTTGGATAAGGGGGTAACGCAAATTGTCATGAGAGGGGGATGTACGGGGTCAGGGGAAGGGGAAGGGGGTGGTTGGGTAAGGGGGTCAGGGTTAGGGGTTTAGTAGAAAGGGGGTAAGAGTTTAGAGGGGTAGGAAGTACGAGAGGGTAGAAAGTACGAGGGTGGTAAGAAGGGGTTGGGTGCGTGAGGGGAAGGGGTTAATGGGAAACGTAAGTTGTCGGGTAGAAGGGTGGATAAGGGAAGCGTGGGGGGATAAGAGGTTAGTAGAAAGGGGGTAAGGGTGAAGAGGGGGTTAGTAGGGTGGGTAAGGGGTGGATGGGTGGGTAAGGTGAGGGTATGGGTGGGTAGGGGAAGGGATAAAAGGGTCAGGGGTCAGGGTGGTTAGGGGAATTGGGGTGGGTGTGTAAAGGGGTAGGGGTAGGGGGTTAGTATAAATGGGGGTGAAGGGTTTAAAGGTGTAGTAGAGGGGTAAGCAGGGTAGGTGGGTACGAGGGGAGTAAGGAGGGATTTGGGTATGGGGTAAGGGGGAACATAAGGGGTTCGGGGGAAAGAGGTGGTGGGTAAGGGGGTAAGGGTAAGGGGGT
>NC_028641.1:35034386-35035020 GCF_001406875.1 Solanum pennellii
GCAAGGGGGTAGGGACGAGGTTGAGAGGGGGTAAGATGGGGAAGAGGGTTACGGGAGGAGGGGAACGGGGGAAGGGGTGGGGGCGGAGGCTGGGTAGGAGAAGGGGTTGAGGGGTAAGGTAGGGGCTAGTAGAAAGGGGGATAAGGGTTTGGGAAGGGGGGTAGTAGAGAGGGAGCAGTGGTAGGGGTTACGATGGGGGTAAAAAGGGGTTGGGTAGGAGTTCAAGGGGCAACGTAAGGTGTCGGGGGTAGGGGAAGGGTGGGGGTTGTAAAGTGGGATGTAATGAGGGGGATTAGGGGTATGAGGGTGGGTAAGTAAGGGGTTGGGGGATAGGGGGTTAGTAGAAAGGGGGCTTAGGGTATAGTTACGAGGGGGTAAGAAGGAGTTGGGTGGGAGTTGGGTAGGGGTGCAAGGGGGCAATGTAAGGTGTCAGGGTATGGGAAGGGTAAGGTGTGTAAGGAAACAATGTAGGTGTCGGGGGTTAGGGGTGGGTAAGGTGTCGAGAGGAAAGGGTGGCGGGTAAGGGGTCGAGGAGGAAGGTTAGGCGGGGGAAGGGGTTGGGCGAGTAAGGGGTCGAAGGGTAGGGGTAGGGGGTAAGTAGAAAAGGGGTAGTGGAAGGGGTGGGTGGGTAAGG
>NC_028641.1:35036304-35065018 GCF_001406875.1 Solanum pennellii
GGGTGGGTGGGGGAGTTTAGAAGGCTATGATTGATCCAATGGGTGGGTCACAAACAGATTTCTTGGTGATAAAAAAAGATTTTGCAGAAACTTTTGAGATCTTCAGAAGGATAGATGACAAGGTGGGTATGCTGTTATTTGAAAAAATCTTTTTTTTCCTTTAGTTTTGCCAATACTCAACTTCTTTGGCTTACCATTTAGGTTATTGGATTTCTGCTTCTGAACATGCATCTGCATAGGTACTATTGCCTACACACTATCATAAACTCCGGAGCAGTGCTGGACCAATCTATATTTTCTTTGTCTCCAAGTTCAGTGCCTTGTTTGAACTACTTGAGTTCTTCCTCACTACGAGATCTCCAAAAGGTCTTCGTGCAAGTCAACTTGCATGTATGGTAACCAACCAACCTTTTATGTTCACTCATGTTGGTGCTATCTATGTTCTCTTTTGATTGATTGAGTTTGTTGTTTTTCTTGGTCTAGGTTGTGTTATTTCAGAATAGTGGTGGATATTCAGGCAAGCAACCTCTGCATCCACAGAGCTTTCTTCTTTAGGGTACTCTCTAGATGAATCCATTCTTTAAAAGTTCTGGAAGCTTTGTGAACGCCAACTAAATATTCCAGGTAATTTTTGCTATCCCAGTCAATCAATGTTTTCTCTAAATTCTTGGCAGCTGTAGCACATATTACATCAATAGCCCCCACTCCAACTCCAAGTTCATCGTTATCTGCCCAAGCGATTTTCCTTTTTTTTTTTAAGTTTTAACTAATATCGCTTTTCGATTTCAGGTGGTTCCATGTTTCTATTTGATCGGAATTTGGGAAGTACTACAAGATTTCCGTAAAGATGGTCACTATTGGAGGAATAAGAAGGTTGGTGAAACTGTTAGTGAAACTCATGAAAAGATTCACATGCTCTATTTTCCTTAAGCTCACTTCCTCTTATCATGTTCTTGTAGGGTGCTGGTTAATTAGTATCTATTGGTGGAGTTGTCTATGTTTTTCTGTTTGCTCTTTTCAAGATCTCTAATAAAAACATGACATTGCCTGCGTTTAATAGCTAGGGGTTTTATCTATGATCTAGTTTATCACAAACATTTTTTATTTGATATCTTTACTGCTTAAAAGCAACTTCTAGGAAATCATGTTATTTTTTTAGGGGTGGGGGAGGGTGTAATAGTTTATTGATATTGTGGGGGAAAATACTCTATAAGAGAAATATACAAATATAGTTCCCTATTATTGCAAAGTTGGTTTCCATCTCTGGATAAATAAAATTACCAAATTGAATTTAAAGGAAGCCTAATGAGAGACCATGTTAAATATTCTCTCCAAGTTGTAGTAATATTTTCACAATAAGGTTACATTACTTTGGTTTTAGCGTAAAATCAAGTGAAACAACACCATTTTTTTTATTTTTGTTGATTTAATCCATGACTTCAATAAAAATGAATGTGATATCATATTCACTTTTGACCCATATGAAATAAAAAAATTAACGGGTAACTAAAAGCTGTTTTCTTTTGCTTTTCCACGATTTTAAATCTTCTGTTCTTCTGGTGAAAGAGGCATTAAAATCATTGAACTTATGTGCTACTACTGAGAGTCATGGGGAACTATAGGACTTCGTCCCTAACAAATCAAAGGGGATTGATGATGAACTCATTATCAAACTTAAATTTGTTGTCGTTGCAAGATGGATATGGTGATGACGAATACTCACTGCTTGTTGACTTGAACATGTTGTAAGAACATCAATTGTCAAGGCAAATTTCCATTGATAGCTTGCATAAAGATATTGCAGAGATTCTCAAAAACTTCAGAAGTATTGATGACGAGGTGGGTACATTTTAGTTTGAGTAATTCTTTTTCGTAGTCTTGCCAATACACAATTGCTTTAATTTTTTCATTTAGGTTATTATATTTCTTCTTCTTAACATGCGTCTGCATTTTTACTGGTGCCTACACTTTTATCATAAACTATGGCACTGTTCTTGTTTGAAATACTGAAGTCCTTCCTGACTAATAAATATCTGGAAGGACTTCGTGCAAATCAACTTGCATGTAGGGTATCCATTTTTCCTAACATCTATGTTCCACATATCTCCTATTAGTACCTGTCTCCTATCAGTGCGTTCTCTTTTCTTTTTTGGTTAATTAATTGAGTTTGTTGTTTTTCTTGGTCTAGGTTTGTGTTGGTTTTTTCAGAACAATGGTGGTTGTTTCAGGAAAGCAACCCTCGCATCCACAGAGCTAGAAGTTTTGAGGTACTCTCCAGATGAATCATTCTTCAAAAGTTCTGGAAACTTTGCTAACACCAACTACATATTCCAGGTTTTTTTTGCTCTCCAATTCATTGTTTTCTTTCGATTCGTGGCAGTTCTATACCACCAACAATCTTCAACATTACTACAATGCGTGACTTAAAAATAGTTCGAACCAAATAAAAAATTAGCCATATCATCCCTAAACAGCTTCAGTTCTTGCTGCACCTTGTGATGAAGTTTGTGACTTAATTTTCTTCTGTCTAAGCAAAACATTTTTATGTTGAAGTTGACTTCTTATGATAGCACTTTTCCCCTTTCATTTAAGAACTTTACTTGGTGCATACCCAAGGTCACTGGTGACCACAGCTAAACTTATCAGTTTCTCTTGTGCTCCACTCTTGATTATCATGGTAATAGATCTGTTTTGCTGTAAAATAAAGAATCCTTCAATTATTACCTCGGTACAAATAAAACCATATTTGCTCACAAATACTCCATGACCCACTCTTGGCCTCTACACCTTATCTATTACCACTGCCATTGATTGAGATGGTTCAGAAGACTGAGATTGTTGCACTGCTTGAGTGGGGTGAGATTTCTGCTTGCCACTCTTTTACTACTGGCGGATGTTTGTGATGAAGCAATACCCTGTTCAAAGAACAATTTAGGAAGTGTTAAAGGTATTAATATACTATAAATAAAATTTAATAGAAATCAAATGTACCTCTGAAGTCGCTGGAGGTTGGTTTGGACATGTTCTTATACCGTGAACTTTTTACTTAGAAACGGAGCAAGTCATGGTTTTTCCCCTCTTTGGAAGCTTTCTAGAACTTTGTACATCTCCAAGTTCCTTCTCTTTTTTTTTTACCAGGCCTTCCTGGCATTTTCCTAACAGGAGTTGGCTCAACTTTTGGTTTCGATGTCTTGGGCATGTTTTTTACTGGTTGTAAAAAATGTTTATAATCTTTCTTTCATATAGGTTTCCTTTTTGTACAACTTAGATTAGCTTCATCGTGATTTATAGCTGCTATTGCATGTGCACAAAGAATTCCTTTCATTCCCCAACTTCTACAAGTGCAAGTTCCTTGAATTAGGTTAACCACATGTATATATGGACTAACCTTAACTTCATACACAATATCACCATTCCAACTAATTTCCACCGTCATTGGCTTCTTTACATTTGTATTTAGCACCAACGTTGCCATTGGAGATATATATGTCATGACTCCAACTATTTACAAATGTTATCACTTTAGTGAATCTATTCGTTACCTTTTTCCTTATTTCTTCAAGCATACTGATGATAGTCTGGTGCCTAGAACACAACACCCAAGTATTAAAACTTTCATACGTATTGTTATCCACACCGTCACATTTTGAGGATGTCCTAAACAGCTTTGGACCATCTTTTAGGGTTGAAGTTTACCAAGTCATTAGAAATATGTTCGCCTAATTGTGATAATTTATCTAAGTTCTTCCTGAGTTCAACTTCAAATGTTGATCTAGCACAAGACCAAAACCTCTTACCCAGTTTGCAAGTGTATGCCTTGCACACAATCTGGAAGCAACTCCTGAACAACTAAATATAATCCCTGAAAAACTTGTGCGGTTAAAATAACTCGAAACAATAACTAAAATATATGGTGCTTGGAATCTTAAAAAATGTTAATGAGGGCATGTTTAATTAACCAAAATATTGTATTTTTTGATAATCCAATACAAGTGTGGCATCAAAATTGAACAATATGCACAACTAAGAGTAAAATCACTTAACAACTAAAGCTAAAAGGGATGAAAATACTAGCTTAAAAGAACAGTATCTAAACAAGTTAAATAACAAAGTACCACTAGAATTTCTAATTTTTTGGACTAGATAGAATGTTGTTATGATCTATCAAAAGGCCCTTAAAAAATGTTGAAATCAGTGGCTAAAAACTACTTATAACAAATCAGCTAAAAAATCACGATATCAGTAGTTAAAATTGGATGATAAGAGATAAAAACATAGGTTAAAAAAGAGATTAAATTAATAGCTAAAATTACATAAATACAATAACTAAAACTTGTTAAATCAGTAGCTAAAGAAGCTGAAAATAGCAGCTAATATTGGCTAAAAAACTGAAACCAGAGGCTAAAAGTCGTACCTTTTGCATATCACTTATAAACCAAGTCCAAGTTTCTCTACTTTCAGTTCCAACAACATTCATGCTATTAGGAACATCTGATTATTCCCATTCTTTGCAATAACAACAAGTAGCTGGACTTTAGAATATTCCCTTCAAAAAGCAACCATCTAACCCGATGCACTTTCTACAACCGTCAATGAATCCTTTTTTCAAAGCTGAAAAACAAATATAAAAGAAATGAAAGTTTGTTTCCATCATCACAGTTTTTCACTTTCACCACACAAGTGCTTCCTGGATTTGATTCAAGAAGCATATCTCTGTAGTCATAGATTCTACTAAACTCAGCAACATGATCACCCATTATATTTTTCAACACCATTTTTTTGGCCTTCAAACACACAAACTTATCAACATACTGTCCTAACCAAATCTTGTATTTCCCATCCCTTTATTCAAGGTTAAGAAACAATTCTACTTTTATAGTACTTGGCCAAGAACTTAGAGTTGCACATTTGTTGGTATTGGTCCTATAACACTTATGTCTAGGATTGTAGGTTTTTATGATGAAATCAGAAGATTTGATATCTTTTATTGCATAAAGTATCCAAGGACAACAATTAACTTTGCATTTTACTCTGACCGTTGTTTGATCATTATGGATATTGTCCAGTTGACAACCTCTCTCAATTGCATACTTGATCAAAGCTTCTTTGAATTTTTTCACATTCTTAAATACCATATTAAGTTGCCACACAACTTTTTTCCATGTTGGATCATATGAGACTCTTGTCCTTCTTTCTTGCCCTTAAGATGTCAGATATTTCAACATCTTTTTACCCTCACTTTCACTTTCAAAGCTTTCAGCATCAGAACTTTCGTAAAAAGGCTTTTCACTAATCTTACCAATAAAATTTTCCTTGGGTTTATCAATGTCTTCAAAACCAGGATCTATACCAACTTCACCAGAAAACACTCAACAATTTTTTCTCCTTGGCTCTTTTTTTATTCAAATATGCTTTCAAATCTTCTTAACTATATTCAGCTCTTCATGATTATCACTCCCATAACCATCCTCGTTACTATAAAAATCAACAATTTCACCAGTTTTAGCATCACTATGCACAATAATTTCTACTTCATCTTCCTCCGAATCTTCATCTTCACTAGAAAACTTAGATTCATCTTCAGCTTCATTTGTGTTTTTGCTGCCATTTTCTATCAGATTTGATTGTTGGATCCCGAAAATTTGATCTCTACCATCAATAAGTGTTATTTCTTTACCTAAAGGTGCATTGGGACCTTCACCAACTTTGTTGGTAGATTCTTTATTCGGTCTATCTACTTCATTGCATGTTGTCTCAAAAGACTCATTGATCACATGTGTTGTTCTGATAAAAACTTTCCCTTTATGGAAGATATGAATGTTCATAGTACCCCCAGCAACCAACAAATTGGATAAGACCAACAGATGCCTATCTTTAACCAATTCTACCATATTGACAACTTGAGCAGCACCAATATATATTTTTTCTATATTGGTAACCCCAAAATCCCAGCAATAGTCATTCACTTCCGGAATAGACAAATTGTTTATATCAACATTGAAGGCATATTCTTTTTCCCACCAATATAAGCAGGTCCTACCTCACTCACAAGTATACCACCGACGTGAAACCTCAAATTTACGTACTTAGTATCCATTACCTTAGAAAAATTGAAAACTCTGCAAAGTTTAATAAGCCAACTATTGTTCATGAAATCGGTAGCTAAAAATCGCCATCTCATGAGTAAAGAAAGAGTACCTTACGTAATCAATTTCTCCTAAAACCTAAAAAATATACAAATTCGTTAATATTTTGAGACAAAAATAAGAACCCTAACATTTTTTGACAAATGAGTAACTCACCTTCAAACCATGATGAATTTTTTGAATTAATAGTGAAAGCCCTAATTTTACTCAAAATATTCACACATCAAGAGACAGCTGAGAAATAGAGAAAGATGATTCTACATGTTGAAGGTTAAACTTTAATCTTTTGCCATGGTGGAATTTGTTTCCATGTGGAAATCTATGTGGCATTTAAAAAAATAAATTGAGAGAGAGAAATACACACACTGTCACATTTTAATTGAGGTGCGTTTCTCAAAATAAAGTGTAATAGTTTGGGTGTGTTTCTCACACTTTCAATAGTTTGAGTATGAAATTCAAAATAAATGTAAAGTCTAGGTGTGTTTTAACCACTTGTCTCTTTATTTATTGAAGAAACTTGAATTAGAATTAAGATGTCATGTAGTCCTGATATGTACTCTCTCGTTAGATTGCCATTAAAGCCCTATGTCTAAGTTTAATTGTTTCACCGGGAAAGGGCCAAAATTGTAGCTCCTCACCTACGCAAATTGGTAATCATTGTTGTTGGGAAATTGGTTGCTGCTGACACAGTTCCTATTCTGTTTTCAACTAAGAGAATATAGGATCTTCTAAGAAAAAATTAGGAGCATTTTAAATATACTTCTTTTTGTATATTTCCACATTGGTCTCAACCATGCTCCAGTACCAATCTTGCAACAATATTAGAGTATTGGTGCAAAGAGATGGTTCTTTAACTTGCTAATCGTTCATGAATCTAGTGTTTTTAAGATCGAAAAATATATCAACATGGTTGATTGGTCAAATCAGCTAGTTGGCCTGCTCCATTTGATATCTCTTTTAAGACATTGACTTCCCAAGTATATGGGAAGGGTATTCGTGTAGCATTTTGATCGCTTTTGGAGCCACATGGATAGCTACAATCAAAGGCCTTCTCTGAAACAACACCATTTTTTTCTTTTTATTGATTTAATCTGTGACTTCAATCAAAATGAATGTGATATCATATTCACTTGCGACCTATATGAAATAAATATTTTTGAACTGGTAACTAAAAGTTGTTTTCTTTTGCTTTTCAAGGATTTTAAATCTTCTGTCTTGGTGAAAGACGCATTTTTTTAGAATGGTGAGAAAGAAGCTCGTAGAATCTTGTGTAAAAGCATTGAACCCCTGTGCTACTGCGAGTCGTGGGAAGTTACAGGACTTCGTCCCTAACAAACCAAAGGGGATTAAAGATGAGCTCATAATCAAACTTAAATTTGCTCTAATAGAAGTTGTTGTATGTGCCCTTAACAAATTGAAGGTGACTGTTATACTGATGCAACTTCGTCAAATATGCAATTATTGTTGTTGCAAGATAGTGATGGTGATGATGAATACTCACTGCTTGTTGACTTGAACAGGTTGTATGAACTTCAATTGTCAAGGAAAATTTCCATTGAAAGCTTGCATAATGATATTGCAGATATTCTCAAAAACTTTAAAAGTATTTATGATGAGGTGCAGAGATTCTCAAAAACTTTAGAAGTATTGATGACGAGGTGGGTACATTGTAGTTTAAATAATTCTTTTCGTAGTCTTGCCAATACACAACTGCTTTATTTTTATCATAAACTATGGCACAGTCCTTGTTTGAAATATTTAAGTCCTTCCCGACTAATAAATCTCTGGAAGGTCTTCATGCAATTCAACTTGCATGTATGGTATCCATTTTTCCAAGCATCTATGTTCCACATATCTCCTGTTACTACCTATCTATTGTCAGTGCCTTCTATTTTCTCTTTTGGTTAATTGAGTTTGTCGTATTTCTTGGTCTAGGTTTCTGTTGTTTTTCTAGAACAATGGTGGCTGTTTCAGGAAAGCAACCTTTGCATCCATAGAGTTAGAAGCTTTGGGGTACTCTAGATATATCCATTCTTCAAAAGTTCTGGAAACTTTGCTAATGCCAACTACATATTCCAGGTGGTTTTTGCTCTCCCGTTCATTGTTTTCTTTCAATTCGTGGCAGTTCTATACCACCATCAATCTTCAACATTACTTCAATACAAATAATTGTTTTTTCGTACAACTATCTTTAAAGGAAATCTTCCAAAAACTATATGTGATCATCTTTCTAACTTGGAAGGGCTTTACCTCCCGAAAAGTTCCCTAGATGGAGTTATTCCACAATTCTTAGAAAAATGCAGAAAGCTTTCAGGTGGTTTTTACTCTCCCATTCATTGTTTTCTTTCAATTCATGGAAGTTCTAGCTCACATGTTACTGTTGTATGGAGGAATATCATATGGCTCTAATGGTATTTTATTTAAACTGTAGAGAAGCCTGCATCTTGAACAATTAATTTTGGTATCGTTATTTATTGAAGAAACTTGAATTAGAATTGAGATGCCATGTAGTCCTCATCTCTATACTTTCTCGTTAGATTGTCAATAGATCCCCATGTCTAACTTCAATTGTTTCAACAGAAATGGGCCAAAGGTACCTCACCTACGTTACTTGGTAATACTTGTTGTTAGGAAGTTTGTTACTGAGGTGTATTCTGTTTTCAACTAAGAGAATATAGGAACTTCTATGAAAAAAATAGGAGCTATTCAATAAGGCTTGGGCTCTTCCGTTTCCAAAGATTGTGGATCTCGCATTCGTATTTCCTTGTTGGTCTCAACCAATCTTGCAATAGTATTAGAGCATTGGTTCAAAGAGATCGATCTTTCACTTGCTAATCGTTCATGAATCTAGTTTTTTTAAGATTTAAAACATATCAATATGGTGGAATGGTAAAAACAGCTATTTGTCCTTCTCCATTTGATGTCTCTTTTCAATTAATAACTTCCAGAGTATATGGGAAGGGCATTCGTGTAGCATTTTTGTTGTGATTGCTTGCTTCAAGTCCTATTTAACCGATTCTAATTAGATTTTAGTTTCTCACTCTTGAGTCTTTTTTGTGTATATCTATTGAGGTGGTTTACACTTGTTGATTATTGGACGTTCATTCATTTATTTGCAGATGTTCTTGAAAGCCTTGGAGCAACTTTGAATGTTGCTAAACCAACAAAAGGTTCAAGTGCGGCTAAATTTTGACTGGGGTTGTAGGCCTTGCTGTGAGTATTGTTCACATGGCAAATAAATTTCTTGTTATGTTTTGTTTTTATCCATATATATGTTAATCTTACTAATGATCTAATCTCAATTGGTCAGGCTGCAAAAGGAGCAAGAATTGTTGGTGCTTCAAGGATAATTGGTGTTGATTTAAATGCTAGCAAAATTGAGCAAGGTAATTAACTTGTGCCTTACACATTCTTGATCATTTATTTTATAATTCTTCCCTGCAACTTGTCTAATAATAGCAATGCAGCTAATTCGTCAATTAATTCACCAGCTAGTTGTTGTTGTAGGATTGGTACGAGGATCGTATAGTGACTTTCAAAAACATTAGAACTATTGATGTTCAATATTATATCAATTGTACAATGTGCTTTGTTCAGAACTTTTTAAGTACACTAAGACACATTCTAATCTGCATCGTCTCGTGATGCAGGTTCGGTCCTCAACATTCAAATTACGTGGACATCAATTCCCAATCCGTATTAGCAATACCTTGGTGAGTCCTCATTCTTCAAGAACGATTAACATGTTTTATAGTCAATCTACCATTTTAGTTTCAGTTTTTGTAGAGTTAGTTGGGAGCATGTCCCAACATTTCTAGTCAGTTAGAGACTTTTATTGAGACATATTTTTTGTCACGCCGCGAGGTTATCCTAAGGATTGGCACATCATAAGCATAATAGATCAACACCTTAAAAGCCTAAACCTAAAAATCTAAACCCCTAAGAAACCCTAAACCTTACGGATAAACCCTAAACCCTATGAAATCAAAAACCCTAAAAATGCCTTTAAAACACTAAGCCTAAAACAAACCTTAAAAACCGTAGCCCCAAAAAAGTCCTAATCCCTAAACCTAAGCACCCTTAAATCGTAAAAAGTCGTTAAAACCCATTTGAAAACCCTAAACCTAAAAAAAATTTCTAAACTTAAAAAATTCTAAAAAAACTTAAGTCCTAAACCTTAAACCTTAAAAAACTCTGAAATAATAGACCTAAAGTCCAAGATCATAAGAAACCCTAAATGTTGAAATCTTACCCAAACAAACCCTAAAACCTCCCTGCTAAACCTCAAGTCTAACCCCAAGAAACCCTAAAGCTTAAAAAAAAAACTCAAAAAACATTTGAAGGTCGTAAACCCTAAACGGTTAAAACCATATAAAAATTCTAAGCCCTTAGGACCCCTTAATCGTAAAAAATCATAAAAATTATAAGCCCCCTTTAAAACCCTAAACCTAAAGATTTCTCTAAATCTCGAAAAACCTTAGAAAATCTTCAACCCTTAAAAAATCGAAACTTGACAAATCCTAAATGTTAAATCCTACACCCTAAGAAACTCTATATCCATTACTCAAAACTATAGGGCTAAATCCAGTCCCTAGACACTATGAAATACTAAGAAAACCTAAACCCTCAAATCCTATAAAATCCCTTAAACTATAATTTCCCAAAAAAAACACAATAAATCCCTTAAAACCTTAAGACCTTAAGAAAAAACCTAAACATAAAATCCTAAGTATCTGTAAATCTTAAGAAATCGAAAATCTAAAAAAAATCTAAGAAACCCTAAAAACAGTTGAAACACAATCATAAAAATCATAAACTCTAAAAAATCTTAAGCCCTTATAAACACTAAAAAAATCAAAAAAAAAATCTTTAAACCCAAAATTCTAAGCCCTAAACCTTAAACCAAGAAACCCTAACATATGCTAAGAAATTCAAGAAAAACTAAATCGTAAACGCTAAGAAACTTTAAAACCTTAAATTCTTGTAAACCCTTATACCCTAAAACCTAAGATCCTAAACCCTAAACCTAAACCTAAACCCTAAGAAACCTTATACCCAAGAAACCATAATACCTTAGACCTTATGAAACCTTAAAAAACATTTAGAACCTCTAAAAACCTTAAACCTAAAAAAATCTAAACCCTAAAGATCACTTACTAAACCTAAACCCTTAAAAACCTTTAAAAAACTTCAAAACCCATAAAGCTAAGAAACGCGAAATCCCAAACTCTAAACCCTGATTCGTAAACCATTTAAAACCAAAACCTTATCCTAAGAAAACCCTAAATACAAAAAAAACACTAAGAAATCCTGAACCCTAAAGAACAACGGAAATAAACCTAGGATTTCTTAAATGCTCACCTCAGACCTTAAGAAACTTAAATCCTAAACCTTAGGGATAAACCCCTAAGCCTTTTGAAACCCTAAGAAATCCTAAATACTAAGAAAAAATTAACATTAAAAAGGCCTTAAAACCTTTAAAACTCCTAAAACTAAAATTCCTAAAACAAACCTTAACAATTCCTTAATCTAAAACCCTAATCCCTAAGAACTCCTAAACCGTAAAAACAATAATGATTCTAAAGAATCTTTAGAAATTCTAAATAAACAAACTCTTAACCTAAAAACCCCTAGAAACACATGAGCTCCGAATCCTAACCTAAAAACCTTTAACCAATTACCTAAACCCTTATTTAAATCGTATTTGCATTTCATCATTTTTCAATATGCTTGTTCGTTATATATATTTGTTCAGCTTTATCCTATCAAGTATGTCAGTACTTTAGGTACTAACACATTCTCTACGCTACATCTTCTCTTGATGTAGGTCAGGTCCTCAACATTCAAATCATATGGTGATCAGGGAATTGATTCGTATTCAACAATATTAGTGGTAAGTCCTTGTTTTTCGAGGACTATAGACATGTTTTATATTAAGTTTTCTATTTTAGTTTTAGTTTTGCTAGTGTTAGTTGGGGGCATGTCCCAACATCTCTAGTAAGTTGGAGGCTTTAATGATATGGTTTTTGTAACGCCCCGAGGTTACCCCCTTGACGTAACACGGGACCTAGGATCACGTGACCCCAAGGTAACCTTGAATTGGCATATTGGATCATCTGCTTAGAAAACCTTTAAAATCCTAAACTTAAGAGATCAGAAACTCGTAAGAAACTCTAAATCAATAAACCCTAAACCCTAAGAAACATCAAACCCTAAACCTTAGGGGAAAATCCTAAACCCCAATCCTTATGAAACACTAAGAAACCCTAAACCCTAAAAACACCATTAAAAACACTAAACCTGGAAAAAAAAATCCTAAACCCCCCAAATTTAAAATCCTAATCCTTAAGAACCTCTAAATCCTTAACTCTAAATCATAGAGTCAAACACTAAACACTAAAATAAAAGAACCTAAAATTGTAATACCCCAAAAAACACAATAAATCCCTTTAAGGCCCTAATCCCTAATAAAACCCTAAACTTATAATCACATGCACTAAATCTTAAAAAGAACTATTAAACCCTAAAAATATTTAAAACCCTCAGAATAAATATTATAAACCTTAAAAAATATCATAAACCCTAAATACTTTTAACTCAACCCTAAACCTTAAAACGTATACCTTAGGGCCTAAACCCTAAACAGAGAAACCCTAAAAAAATCTTAAAACCCCTAAAAACCTTTTACAATCCTAAACCTAAAAAGCCCTTAAGAAAATCATAATCCCTTAGAAATCTTTAAATGTAACCCCTAAGCGATAAACTCAAAAGAAATCTTTAAATGTATAACCCTAAGCAAACCAAAAAAACACTAACATACGCTAAGAAACTCGGAAACTCGGAAAAAACGCTAAATTGTAAAAATAAGTCATAAATCTACTTGTTTTTCAGGAAAATATTTTCAATGGAAGACATTTTCCTTACCTTGAACCCCCCCCCCTCCCTTCCCCCCTCCCCCAAAATCCTAATCCCTAAACTCTAATTTCCTAAGAACCCCTAAAACATAAAAGAATCTTAAAAATCTTGAAAACCCTTTTTTAAATTCTAAACCAAAAAACCTTATAAACCTACAAAATTCTACAAAATATAAAGTCCTAAACCTTAAACCTTAAAATCCTTTGAATAAAAAACCTAGACCTAAAACCCTAAATCTTAAGAAACCCTAAATGCTAAACTGTATATCCAAAGAAATCCTAAATCCTTCACCCTAATCCTTAGGGCTAAACCCAAGAAGCTCTAAACCTTAAGAAATATAAAAAAAAAACCATAAACTTATCTTAAGCTTAAATCCCAAGTAACTATAAATCTTAAAAAAACCTAACATAACTCTAAAAATATTTAAAAACCCTAAACATGAAAATCATAAACCTAAAATAATTCATAACCCGAAAAAAATCTTAACCAAAATTCGACACCTACCTTAAACCCTTTAGGGCCTAAACCCTAAACATAAGAAACCCTAAAAAGCACTTAAATGACTTGAAAACCTTTTAAGAGCCTAAACCTAAAAAACCCTTGAGAAAATCATAAGCCTTATAAACTCTAGAAAACCTCAGAAAAATCTTTACAGCTAAAGCCCTAACATATGCTAAGAAACTCGAAGAAACACTAAATCGTAAACCCTAAGAAATTCTAAACTAAAACCATTATAAATCCTAAGCTCTAAGAAACTCTAATACCCTATAACCTAAAACCTAAAACCTAATATCCTGAATCTTAAACCCAAAGAAACATTATATGTAAGAAACCCTAAACCTTAAAAACAATAATGATCCTAAAAAATCTTAAAATCCTAAATAAAAAAAAATCTTTAACCTAAACAAATCCTAGAATAACATAAGCTCTAAGCCCTAACCTAAAAACCCTTAACCAAATACCTAAAGCATTATTAATCATGTTCAGATTATATCATTGTTCAGTATGCTTTGTTCAGTTATATATATTTGTTCAGCTTTATTCTATAATTCATTCTCAGTATCTTTCAAGACACATACTCTATGATATATATATATATATATANTATATATATATATATATATATTTGTGTGTGTTCAGAAAAATAAAGAGGGAGATAGTGACGATTCATCACTGATTTTGGATGTAATTTGCACTAATCAATATGTTTGATTTTAATTATCAATAGAACATGTTATTGTCAGGCAATTTTATCGGTAAAAGACCACCACTAACTTGTGATAATTAAGATTAAAGGATATAAATGATAAGAAAAACCAAGTTAATTATATATATAAATTCATATTAACTATAAAAATTATAGTAGTACTAGATTTATAGTAATAAAAACATGATAAACCCATTTTATGTATAAAAAAAATAGAGTAACTTTTATACACACAACAACACCCTTCGGGGTGGCCCAGTGGTTTGAGCTTGGGACTTCTATGTTGGAGGTCTCAAGTTCGAAACCCCTTGCCAACGAAAGCAAGGGGTTTGCCTTCTGGGTCGAGCTCGTCGCACCAGGCTTGGCTAGTGCGGGTTACCTCTTCTATATGGCTTGCGAGCTATTGCATAGAAGCGGGGGTTTACCCTGTGCGCACCCAAAAGGGTAGCAGCTACGGGTTTCCCTTGTCGTCAAAAAAAAAATACACACAACAACAAATTGATTACACTGAGAAATATGAAAATTTATTTGAATGATTTATTACTATAAAACCTATGGAGTAATTTTATTGATACAAATAAAATTTAAACAAAAGATAAATTTCAAATTGAAGAACCTTTTCAAATATTAACTCATATAAAATTAAATTCAAAAACATAAATTTTCAAAATTGAATAACCTTTTCAAATATTTCCTCCAATATAAGTCCTAACAAAAACTTAGGGAAGATTATATTTAAAAAAAAAAAAACTACTGAGGTTTTCCATTTTACCCCCTTCCCAAAAGGACAAGCAAAACCTTATCTGATGGTTAGGTAGTTCATTCACTTTCGTCTTCTCATTCTCTGCATAAAATTTCCAATAAAATATGACAAAACCAATTAAACCCAAAAATCAGTTTGATTTTGAATGTTTACTACTTTCAAACCTATTTCTCAAATTCGAGAAAATTAGTCTATACAGTTTCTTTCAATTGACATCAGTTTCGTTCTACAGGGTGACGTATGTATTTGGGTTATGTAAGGATGATGAAACCTTTGATCTTGGATGAATCCAAGCTCCCTAACTCTCTGATAACTTATGAATGTCTCGAAAATATGAATCTGGTCTACTTATATAGTGTATTATGTTAATTTTAAAATGTATGTATCTTGTAGAGATTATTATCTTTTGAGGATTATGTTTACTTTGAGAAACATATTGTCCTTAATACTAAAATAGTGCAAACTGTATAAGCTGAAGTTACGTGAATAGATTAAATTATCTTTTTTGGTATTTGTTATTATATATATATATAGAGAGATTGTTGTGTGTGTGTTATTGGCGCTTGACTCCTATGACCTTGTATTTGACATTCCTTTAGACTACTCATATTAGGAATTGACAATTTTTTTATGTGTAATTCACAATATCATTTTCTCAATATTATTAGGATATTTTCTTTTAACATGATCTATAAGGGTAATGAATACATATCCCAAATAGTCTACATTTTGTTTCTTTCCTTCACGAGATGAACTTGAAGATCAATATATACTTTATGTAAAGTAGTTTGACAGTTGATACTAAAAACAACAAATATTGTTATGTTTTGTTTGAAGGATTGCGCTAGACTGTTTGTTGGAATTTTTTGATATAGCCTTAATATATATGATCATTCAGGGGAAAGCAATTGGTATAAGGAAATACATGTCCCAAGCGTAGTAGATTAACATAAAAAAGCTCATTGAATTCTTAAACAATTGAAGAAGAAAGCTTTAGCTGCACGTTGTTTTTTCAGCCATTGGACGGCAAGGAAATGTAACTAAAATGTTGAATCAATGATGTTCTTAGTAAAAAGAACAAAATAATACCTTTTGTTAGGTTGATGAATCATTGTCACTTATTCCTATAAGCTTCACTAAGGATATGAAAGTTGCAAGAGGAATAAGTCTGCAACTTTCATCTGCCATAATAGTTGTTTGATTTACATTGAGGTCTCGGTCCCGGTAAGGTTCTAAAAATCATACTGCAGTAAGATATTTTAATCTTTATATGTATCTAGTTTATTATATGCTCAGATATTCATTCTAATAACTAATTTTCATGTTCTTTTTTGTGCTTAAATATTAGACGAAGAATGACGAGCTCGAATGAAATGTCTCAGACTAATAGTGTTCATAATTAATTTATCTTAATCTATTTGAAATTGAAGAATGTATAAGTGATCTATCTTATTTTTTTCATTTAGAAATTCACAATATAGATGCTGACGAAGCCTTGTCGAAATTTTTTCATAAAGCACCATGGTATATTCATTTATTGTCTCTACAATTTAAGACATGAATATTTGCAACACCGAGAATCTTGCAAATAAATGTAATATAAGAGAAATAGAGTTTAAATTAATTTAATCTTTTTGTTTATGGTAAATCTTTAGGTTTGACTTCTTTTGTTAATACTATATTAGTGCATTCACACGAATAAAAAAACTTACTAAGAAAATTAGTTAAAGAGTTTACCATAAGGTAACTCTATTTGTATTTATATTTATCCACAAATGTTTATTTCAAATTTATTCTGTGTTCAAATTATATGCTATGTTTGACTAATGTTGATATTATTTGTTCCAAATAGTGGAAAGCATATGCTTCCAATTAGTGGGTGATGAGAAAAATCTTTAGTTTTATGATTGTGTAGATCATTAAGCTTAAGCAATTGTAAATTTAATGTTCTTTACATGCTAAAACTCACTATATGTGACAGTGTAAATTAATAAATAAATGATGATGGTGGTGTGTTTATTATAGTTAATTTAGCTCAAGGACCAAATTTTTATTTACCAAAGAGAGGATTTCAACATCCTACTAACAAAGACAAAGAAAAAGATAAAACAAAAGGAAATGACTATGACTATTCTATCAAACTAAAGACTAAATTTGAAAACTAGTTGAGGAAGTGACTGACTCCCTCTAGAACACCTGCTTCTTCGACTCTCTATCTTCTCCACCAGCCGATGCAGATGTAGCTTCTCAAGTGTGTAACTCTACATGTCTATTTGATTTTTTTATTTCCGAATAGTTGGGTTTTTTTTTGTTTGTTGACACGATGAAAATGAGAGGATGAAGGCTTTTTTTTTCACTGAGTGAAGTGCGTTAAGGCAAAAATGACGTCTCAGTTCTGTTTTCACTATGTATGTTTAGATATAGAGCTCACATTGTTGCCCATAATTTCATATGACATACTTCCCACTTCTTCTTTTTTGTCCATTCTAACTTTGCTATTTAATGAATTGTTCGTTTCCTTCCAATCGAGGAGTTTAATATAAAGGATTTGTTGTAGTGGTGTTGATTGTATGTTTTCTTATTGAACTTTTAGTTATGATTTTTTATGTGTTAATTTGCCCTTCATCCCTATTGATTGATTGTCTATAGTTAGACTCGAGTACCAAGATGCTCCAAAAAATTGTGAGTCATTCTTTTCATAACTAGCTTAGTATACTTTCTATTAAATCCACATATGTTTGTTTAGTCATTCTAATTCTTTTAACATATGCTTACTGTGAATCCAATTTTGTGCGCACTTACTAATGCGACGATGTTCCAGTTATTGTCTCAGAATAGTGAAGATGGTAATGTTGAAAGATTTGACTTCATCATAGTTGATGAAGAGAATAAGTCATTTGAAGGCATTTCTTTTAATTCCTTCTTTGGAGAGGGAACTGGAATATTTCGTTATAAGTAAGTGGCAACAATACCATTTTATCAATTTTCATGCATCATGTTTATTTTCCTTTTTTTTTTTGCTTTCTATTGTTTTTGTATTGGTCCATATAAATAGAATAATATATGTTGATAGTACATGTTGCTCTGTTCTTTTTGTTCATGGGTAGTCTAAAGATAACTTATTCTAATGTTTAAAAATTTGTTTTGATTAGTTTATGATTTTTCGTTTTCTATTGAATTACTTTTTTCTTTGAATGTTGCTCCTTGTAATATTTTTTGACATACAAAGATGAGGAACCTACTTGATACGATCTTGCAGGAAAAAAGATTAAGAATAAAGAGAGGTAAAGTAAGTTTATTCAATTCTTATTAATATACAATTTGTGGCTGACTATGAACTAGTTGTTTCATATTTCGTAGATAAGATATACCTATTTAGTTCTCATTAGTAATAATTGCATATGAATTTCTCTATCACTAGTTTGCCTTCATTTTCTCTAGTCTCATAAAAGATTATTTCCCTTTATGTGTTGTATGTATACTACATACTACTTGTTTGAATAACTGAAAGAGTATTTATATGTAAAATCTCAACTCTTTCTTTTCTATCTTTTGCAATTACTTGATTTCGTGAACAAATGAATCTAATAAGAATGGGAGCTTCAAAGTTGGTCTAGACTAATTAATAAATTCAAAGTGCATTTTCTAAAATTAAAATTAAGAATATTACCCATTTTTATTTTATCCCATACCCGTCACTAACCCACCCCCTCACTTTTTTTTCATCCTTCTTCTTCACCATTCCTAGCTCTTCAATGTTCATTTTTTTCATCTCCATATTTTCCAATTACGTTCACCATCCAAATTCCTTTCATCGTAACTCTCAAATCACCGCTGAAGCTTCATTACTAGATTCTCCAAAAAACCAACAAACAACTGAATCACCACTTCGCCATCACTTTCTTCCTGAAAACACCATAAATAGTGAGCTTCGAAGCTCTTAAATGGAGCAACAAAACAGCAACAATCGACCTGTTTATCTTCCTTTCACGTCTTATTTGGTAAACCTCCAACACCGGAGAGAAAAAGGATTTACCATCACTGCCTTCGTCTTCAAAAAAATTCAAAAGCAAAAAAAAAATCACTGATTCTGCCTCCGCAAAGTCTGGTAAACTAGCAAGTTTTTTTTTGCTTCGGTGAAAATCGATAATATTTATATGTGTGAAATTGATGTCGATAATAAGATGGTGGTGTTGGGTTTTGTGGATTACTACAGATATTGTGAAATTGCAGTAGTTTATAGAGTTAAAGGTGAAGATGGAGGAAAAAATGATGCTTTAATGGAGAAGAATCTATAATGGCAAAGACAACAAAATAAAAGAATAAAGTTAAAAAAAATTTGGCCAATTAATTTATTCATATATTTTAATATAAGTTAATATATTAAGAAATAGTATTTAAAATATTTATTATATGTTGACCAATAAAAATATGTCATGTGTGTGATTTTATAATATATTTTTTCCTTTTTAATTCCTTCACACGCTATTAGGAGAGTAAACTCACTCTCTTTGTCATGTCATCCCTAGGGTGGTTTTTTTAATTCATTCCAAAGATGTTAAGGGGGGTATTTAAACGCCCGTGTAGGTTTAGTTTAAAGTGAGTTTTCGACCAAGTTCAGAGGGGGTTTTATATATTTTCCCTAAAATTAATAAGAATTTTCATGCCTATATATCATGTTTATAACATTGAAGTGAGATATTATTTTAAGTGATAGGGTATACACCTATATTTGTTGATCTGGAGCCTGCTATTGTGGATGAAGTTAGGATTGGACATTCATGTAACTCTTCCATCTTTTGCGGAATATTTTCCTAAATAAGGAACCTATTTCTTAGAGATTGTTTAAAATATGTTCTTTTTAATAGTATAATTGTATTTCATCTTATTGGTATAAGTTGGCAAATACATGTAGTATCAATTGGATAAGAATATTTTTTTTATAACATGATAAGTTCAGTTTTTGTATTTAACTATGAAAATTTATATGGATAATGGTTGTTTTTTATGTGAGTATTTGAATAGATTATTACTATTTTCTAGTCATTGATGTTAGAAAACTATTGCAAAAGGTAATTTGGTTCCTATGAGGACTTATAATGAATGTCTTTGTTGTTGCGACCAAAGGTTATTAACGACTGAATTTTCAATTAGCGAAGGAAAAAATTGATCTCTATAAAGAGCTACTGTAACACTCCGAAAGTCTAAGACGTGTTCTAGAGCCTAACATAGGTGTCAAAAGGTTTAGACATTGTTTTAAGGTCATAAATAATGAATATAAGTCATTTAGGAAGTTTGGAAATCAAAACGTGTCACGGCCGGGGAGCACCCCCTAGAAATAACATAGCGTAGTTGACCTCTCGTAGGTCTTATACAAGCTCATAGTTATCATTCATCACATTTTCATAGGTAAATTTAGCGTAAAATTTAAAACTTTCTGAGCACATCATATGCTAGAACATCACTTCCATTATATATAAAATATCATAATACAGAGTTAGACATTAAGTCTCTTTGCCATCTTAGACTCGACATCATTAGATTACATTAGGGACACAGACCTTATAACGTAGAAGATTAACTAAACTATTACTTCACTTTACATAAACATAATGTAGGGAATCCTTGAAACATAAGGATCCCTTTTCTTGAGCTTGGGAAACACATATCAAGCCCTTCACCTTACAGACATCCTTCAAGCATCCATAACATGGAAACAAGAGACCTGGTTTTTTTGGGACACATAGTCTATTACAGACGCATTAAAAAAAGACTTTTCGAAGCACGGAATCCCAAAATGGAATCATTGGATTGGGGAATTGCTGCGATTCTTCCTGAATAGCGCCGCTCCCAATTTTCCAGAGACATATGTTTCATATAAAAAGTAAAGAAGACTGGTGTTAGTACAAGAATGCACTACGTATGACAACCATGCAAAAACACGCACTTAAAAGGGACATCTTACTTGAAACCATGCATCATGCCTTTTTCTGAAAACTTCATAAATCTTGATTCAATGTGCATCATACAATTCACATACTTCATTTAGACATGTATAATAGTCCTAATATCCCATAAAAACATACATTACATTTAAGACATATTTTCCATCACTCTACAGTAACTATCATTTCCTTACAGTGACCTCTTTTTCACTTTACAGTGAACTTTCTTCATTTTAACTCCTTGACTTCCCAAGTAACCCTCTAGTGACACTTGGTGCAATGTATAGATAATGCCCATGATACCATCCACACTAAAGTACCACTTTAAAACCACAAGGTAATCATATATACACCCTCATTACCAAACAAATATACATATACATAGAGGCATAACATATCATAATAGCACAACTTTACGTACAACTCAACATAATGCATACCCCTCATATAAGACTTAACCCAAGACATCATGAGAGTCACACTATCAATAACATCATTCTAAACAATAGTTAACAACACATACTTGGATTTCACTTCATAAAGCATCATAGAACACTACTCATAACCTCATTCTAAGCTTACTAGTGCAATGTACTTGTGAAGTCCCATAACCTCACACATACTAAGTAAACCTAAAAGAGACTATAATCATATCATTCTTTCCATACATCAACAAGACAAGTATAGAAATCTTTATATAGGTCAAGCAAGACTTCATCATATAGTCAATAAGACCAACATTATGCACATAAGATGAGACCACATCACATAGGCCCATTAGGACTCATACCATGCACATCATCACAACAAGTAAGAGAACACTACAAGGTCATACGTAAGAAATATAGACATAGTCATATACATTAGAACACCTTCCTAGAATTCCCTTCAAGAGCTAATTGTGCAATGCGTAGGTAAAGTCCCATACCCTCACCTACACTAAGCAACTTACCTTAGGTTATCCTAGTTAGGGTCCTAGCTTTACTTCCATTGTCCATTATACTTTAGGGAAACTATATCCCTAACCGACACTAAGACCATGGGTACTAAACATGGAATTTGGTGTTGTAGAGTCTTACACCAAAATAAGGTGCTCCACTTAGCCAAAGTAGAACATTAACACATGCTAGCATATTAAGTGAAATCACTTGCTAGATCCAATGGGTCAAGCATAGTTTATGGAACTAAGAGATACGTATTGGGACCCTCTCCCTGCCCATGAGCATTGGAGACCTCATTCATGAGAAACCATGAGTGTATCTTCCTCAAAGGAAAGTCAACACCTCATTTGGAACCATAGGTGAATGTTCCTCTAAGGGAAGTCAACACCTTATGAGAACCCAATAGTGAATCTTCCTCCAAGGGAAGCCAACACCTCGCATTGTCAAGTTCACTCGGTGCTAAGCTAAGTTTCCTTTATTGAAAAGCCTTTATTAACATTAATTTGTAAAAAATAGGCTTAGGAGAATTAACCCCTCATATGCTTAGCTCATAGGTCATAGATGAGATTTCATCAACCTAAATCATGTGAGAAGTCCTTTCACATGGACATAGCAATTTAAAGCACCATCTAGTTTAGGATAATCTTAAGAACACCTTTCAATAGCCCATCTATTGACTAGATCATCATACATGCATCATGGACATATTTCATGTTGGTAGGTGTATACATATCTCACACAAACATCTTTAGACCACATTAGTTCATACTTCATTATATCATATGCTTAACATCATAGCACATAAGTCATATTCATAACATGCTCATGCATTCATATTCAAGTATATAAATCACAAACCTAGGAACTATCCTATCAAGGCACACATGTGCAATGCATAGACAAGGTCACATACCCTTCTCCATACTAGTACACCTATCAAGTCATCCTATTTAAGGGATATAACATACTTCATAGACATATACTTTACATTCATAGTAGTGTCACAAGTGCATATGAGAATATTATTTCATTAGACACCATGAACCTATACTACTTGTAAGCATACATGAAGTGTAAGTATGTGTACATTGGTCAACATGATCACCTAATGGCTATCAACAACACATTGAGGAATCCACCCTCTTAGGACCACAATGTACATTCAATCATAGACCATACATCACAATTTAGCATAGGAGACAAGCTAATTTCAAATTAAACTTAAGACTCTTAACATTAGCTAATACCACATTCACATAGGGGCATATAGATAGGGGTTAATTGATCATCAATACTTCATTAATGGTATCACGTAAACATAACCCTAACATAGTCATTCACAAGCTTATACATTAACAACACAACCTAGATTATAACTAGAATAGAAGACTAGCCATGCTTCACATTAGGTGATCATCACCAACACACATTCATAATACAATTGCCTTCAAGTCCATGATCACATCACATATATATTGACAATAAATTAAAAACTGCCACCATAAGTGGATCTTACCACACAATGTCATACAAGGCCAATCATCTAGCAATTCTATAGAGAAATAGAGAGGCAAAGCAATCTTACCAAAACTCCCTCGCTTTGATCATCAATAATCACTACTGATAATTCATCAATAATTCACATATAGGGCATTAGATAAAATTACAATAACATAATCAAAATCATAATTTAACCATCATAGGATCAAGATCACATTATGCACACTACATCATAAATTCTATAGAAAGAAGGAGAATATAGATCAACTCACCAAATCCTCAAGACTTGATTCACATTGGATCAACTATACATAATTCAACATTAATATACTTAATTGGCAGTAGATATAAGCAATTCAACATGCTAGAATCATAATTCAATCAACGTAAAGTCAAAATCACAATGCCCATAATATAGGCTAATTTGAGAATTGGAGGGACCATCGGTTCATCATGAAATTGGATTGAAACTAACTTTAAAATCAGTACATAAACATCAATTCATCCTAAGCATGCTTTTGAAATCAATTTGAGAAAGAACCATGGCTAGATTGAAAGATTGAAGGTTTGATTATGAAATCTCATTGAAAAGCTTTGAAGAAACTCTTTAGATGAATGGATATATAAAGATGAAGGATGACCATACCTTTATACATGAAAATACCACAAGAAATTGAAGAATAAACCATGAAAATCCAACCTCTAGCTTGAACTTGAATTTTCTCTCCAATGGAGGTTTGAGAGAATTTTGGAAGAGAAGAGAGATTTGGGATTTTGATTTCTTAATGGGTGTTGGGATTTTTGACTTGGGAAAAGACCTTAAACTATTTATTTAACCGAATGGAATTAATTTGGAAAACCAAACTTGGCCAGCCCGCCCAGGGACCACAGCCACCTTCACGGAGTTCACGACCCTTATCACGGTCTGTGGTCCTTGGGGCAGTGTCTCCCTTGAATTTCCTATCCCCAAGTGGATAAGGAAGTTTAAAGACCAACTTCACGGACAGTGGTCCACTCCACTGGCCATGAAGTCGTCCGTGAACACTATGGTAGTAAGTTGCCAACTTGGGACAGCTTTTTGCCCACAAGTTGGGTTCTTCTCAAGGACCCTTTGGTTGTTCCTTGGGGAGTTTTTACCGTATGTTTCCAACGTAAATACACTCATATACATGTCAAGGACCTTCCATAACAGTTTTAACATCAAACAAAACACGCAACACATCAAAACATGCTAGGTACACTTAAGTAGGTCCAAGGGCTAACTTTTGAATGTCTTGGGCGTTCTTGGACGTTTGACTTCCAAATGACTTCAAATCAATCATACATGCTTTAAAACACTTTGTAACATGTTAACAAACATATTAGTCATCCTAAGACTCCCTTTTAGGCTAACTAGTGCAATATATAGGTAGAGTCCCATACCTCTACCTAAACTAAGCCAGACCCCTTAGGTCATCCTAGTTATAGTTCATTCAATACTTAATTTTACCTTTTGGGAACATCTTGCCTTAATCAACATAGACCACATGAGCTTATGTGGAATCCGGTGTCATGGAACCCTACACAGAAAGAAAGCGGACTATTTGTAGTATCATAACATGAACATAACAACTATGTGGATCCACTAGCTAGTATTCCTATGGGGGAAACATGCTTTAAAAAACTTATGTAACATGTTAACAAACATATTAGTCACATGTGAGACTCTAGACATCAAATCAATCATACATGCTTTACGTAACATGTTAACAAACATATTAGTCACATGTGAGGCTTTAGACACCTTAACTCATTTTGGGGGTCTTACAAAACTTCAAAGAACGTCCATGATGTCGAAAAACTACTTCAATGAGGTGCTAGTGTGTCTTAGCCTATTTGACTAAGTTCTAAGAGTCGGAATATGATGAAATTTGGTGGAAAGGTGTATAACACATATTAGAGTTAGTTCATAGTTGAAACGTCCGTGTATGACTCCCCAAGGACCAACCAAAGTCCCTTGAGGAGGACCCTTGCAACTTGGGGCAAAAGCTTCCCAAGGTAGTGTGCACAAACGATTGCCACCAACGGATCGTGGTCCAATCGACGGGGCATCGATTAACTCCATCGATGGACACTTAGAATATATGTTGAAGACTAGATTTTAACCAGTCTTTGACCAAAACTATGGACCAACAGGACGGAGGTTCCTATGGTCGTCGATTGACAAACGTGGCATCGACGTAATCTCATCTGTGAGACCACTAGTTTTGCTGCACGTTTTTAGATTGGTTAAGTTAAATAATTAGGTGGTTAGTTAATTCGTTTGGATTTAAGGGAGGTCTTATTAAGTTAGTTAACAACCTATATAAAGACCCTAGCCTAATTAATCTAACCTAACCCTCATAAACCCAAAAGACAAATTATCTTCCTTCTCTCTTCTTTCTCTCTCCCAAGTTGAAGAACACCATAGAAGTCAAGGTCAAGGGGTTCTAGGTATGCTAAAGATCAAAGTTTCTCCATAAAACTTCATCAATCAACAAGGTATGGGATTCCTTTCACCTTTGGGACCTCTTTCCCCAAAAGGTTCCTTCAAATTGATTTCAAAAAGATATGTTTTAATGTGGGTTTCTTCCAATCTCGAAATTGATCGTTCAATTTGATTGTTTGATGGTTTCTTTTTATTGTATTGACTATATTATGATGAATTATGACTATATTACACTACTTATTAATGGATTGGTCTAGTTTGTAGAAGATGACCTTTTCCCCTTAACCCTAGGTTGTGATCTTGAATTGAACTATCTAGTATTGATGTAATTGGCTTGGTTAATGTGTGAAATGTTGTCCTATGATATTATTTCTACCAATTTATGAATATATTGAGATGAATTGTAGTCCTAAAATGCTAGTTCTTGAGTAATTGATCTAGGTTGTGAAGTGATTATGAATTTGACCTACGTCTCTATCTTAAGTTATGAACTAGTGATGGACTGTTGTATAGCGCTTCAATTGACTTCATTATCATGTTGTTTACTATTGTGTAATGATATTACACCCATTGTTGGGTTGATTTGAGGGTTGATGGTAAGACCTTGATGTTGGCTTATGAAGGAGACTTGGTAAGTCTTGTAATCTGAACTCTTTACTTCAATTATGGTTACTTGTGATTAAGAGATGATGTTGTATTGAAATATACCTTATATTAAGATTGATAGGGTTTGTATGGTGTTGAATTGAAATGTCTTGACTATGGTTTATGAGGTGTTGGCTAAGATGTAAATGTTATAAGGATGGTGATAACTTACCAATGTGCCTTATCATGAATGATTATGTATATGTGCTAACCTCAAATGTATGAATTGTAATGAAAGGAAAATACTCATGAAATTCTTATTGGAATATGATGAGGATGATTATATAATGGATAAACCGTATGACCTACATTAATCTATGATGATTAATAAATCATTTAAGGTATTTCAAAAAGGGACTCTACCTTAGCACCGAGTGATCTAGAGTGAGGAGTGTCCCTTCCCACGTAGGGAAGGTAGGGTCACTAACGTACTCTATAGAATGGAGACTATATTGCATGTAGCATAAAGAGGGTCCCAACTATATCTCCTAGTTCTTGAACAATGTTGCCCCATAGGAATACTAGCTAGTGGATCCACGTAGCTGCTATGTTGATGTTATGGTACTACCTTGGCAAGTAGTCCGCCTTCTTTCTGTGTAGGGTTTCATGACACCGGATTCGACATAATCTCATGTGGTCTATATCGATTAAGGCAATATGTTCCCAAAAAGTAAAATGAAGTATTGAATGAACTCTAACTAGGATGACCTAAGGGGTCTAGCTTAGTTTAGGTAGAGGTATGGGACTCTACCTATATATTGCACTAGTTAGCCTTGAAGGGAGTCTTAAGAGGTTATTCTTATGTATGTATATGCTTATAAAGGGAAATGATATTTATGATGATCTTGCGTGTTGATGGTACCTTGAGATGTTGAATTCACTCATGAAAACATGTTTAGTCTATATTGCTAAAGTGTGATGTTATGTACCCTTAATTATATGATATGTGAAGTTGGACATTGGTTATAGTTCTTGTTACGTTTACTTGATTGAGTTGGGTTATGGGGGCTTTGCTTAGTCATTGCACTAATGGACTTAATGAGGGTTCATGAGTAATTGTCTTGCTTTGGTTATGTTGTAGTGAACTCTTATTCATGCTTGTTGAAGTTATACTTTATGATGGAGTTGTCTGGACTATATATTCAAGTATGTTAGTATGCATGATTGTGTTGGTTAGACTTAGTATGATGAACATGGTCTTGACTTGATGACTAAGCATAAATGACTTATATTGATTCTTGAGTGTGTATAAGGCTTTCCAAGCAAAATAGCATGACTTAAATGAAATGTCCCTTTTTAGCATGATTTGATATTGTCTGTGCATATGGTCTCATACTTAGTAAAAGTGGTGTACTAACCCCATTTTCTCTCTTTTTCCCCAATATTTTAGGTTCCGGTCGTTGAAGGGCTTTGAAGAAGACTTAAAATTCTCACTAATGCAAGTTGGGTAGGTACTCACATTCAATATCAAGCTTTTGAATGTTGTTCTAGTTTAAGACTTCAATGTTCTTTCCTTTTCATTTGAGTACTAAAGATTGTATAGCCTATATGTGGCTTATCACATTGATGTATGGGATATGCCCAATTGATACACTCTTGTTTAGATGGTTATGAGATGAGACACTCTTTTAAGACTATGTTAAGTATCTTATATATCTATGTGCAATAAAAGTAGAAGACTATGTAATCTTCTTATGTGAAGGGTCTATGTATACTCGATATGAATGTATTACGTGTATGTTAGAGGTCTATGTAAAACTCATGATATATAGAAAAGTTTTGAATTTTCCTCATTTTTAACCTATAAATGTAACGATGTAAGCTAAGAGGCTAGTCCTAGTCCTCTCCGAGGACGACGACACCGGTTACGTCTAGGGGGTAATCCCCGTATGTGACAGCAACTACTGGACTTTTGGCAGTCATTAAGGTGTTTTTAATGAACGAACATTCCGGTCGTTAAATTTTAACAATCGGATATTTCGGTCTTTAACTTCAAACAATGGAGCTTTTAACGACCGGTGGTGTTCAAAATCATTTTTGTTGTTATTGACTTATAACGATCAGAATTGATCTTTTAGCGACCAAATATTCTCTTGTTAAAGGCCTTTTTTCTTGTAGTGTGTCAAATAAGTGAAGAGGATCAAATAAAACATAAAAAGGAATATATATATATATATATATATAT
>NC_028641.1:35065091-35087015 GCF_001406875.1 Solanum pennellii
TATATATATATATATAAACCCATATTTTAAAAAAATTAATTAAAGTGAAAATAGGATAAACTAATTTTCTTAAAAAATAAACTGAGAAAGAAATTTAAATAAATATTTTTGCAGAGTAATAAATAAAAATAATTAAATATATATACGTTGCAATATTAATAAATATGTATACTAACTAATTATAAAGTTTTTTTTGGAATGAAGGATAACCCGCAGCCGCTACAACCTCTACTCTGTGATGAGCACTTTGCGCGCACTGGGTAAATCCTCCACTATGTAATAGTTTACAAACCACACAGGGAATGTAAACCGCACTAGGCAAGCCCTATGCGACAAGCTCGATTCAGAAGGCATTGGGGGGGGGTCAATCCCGGGTCATCCGTGTGGATAACCATCCTCCATACTAACTAAGACATCCTGAAGGACTAATTATAAAGTTACCAATTAAAAAATGACTTGTGTCCAATTTATGCATTCATCACTTCCCTTCAAACGAATGTGCACACTCTCTATGCCATGCCCTCATTTATGGTGTATAAATTCCATTTTTAATTAGTTTAGAAGGGTAGTATGACCCTGGTTAAAATTAGGAGTATCTCTGATATTTCGGTCAAAGTCTAGGGGGGCACTTGTGCCTTATCCCAATTGTATTGATAAAAAATAGATTAAATCTTGAATTTTAATATATAGATTCCAGACTATATTTTTTATTACTAATCCTTTTACTATTCTTGGTTGTCAAATCTTATCGAATTCAAATTCTGCGATTTTCAATGGAATTGTTATTCGAATTTGGACCTCATTTATCCTCTTAAATCTTACCTATTTCTCTCTAATAAACTTTCCTTTCTTTAACATTTTAGGGGATTTTTTTGAACACTAATTTTGTATCCAAAATATAGAGCATTTTCATAAAAAGGTATTAGCTACACAAACATATATTAAGAGCTCAAAAAGGCTTAGGTTTTTTTGTTCGAATTAGTCGGAGCTCGACGGGATTGGGTGAAGTCGGCCTGTGGTGTAGTCATTTCTCTTTGCTCGTCGTCTCAGTCTCGCTGTCCCGGAAATGGTAAATGGTTCTTCTCTACTTTACATATTTATCTCTTTTCGATGTAGATGCTTAAAATAATATGTTTCCCCATTGTTTTCTTAAGATTTCCTATTTTATCTATTATGTTGCTTGAATATTGATATAAGTTCCATCTCAAATGTCTAGTTTTTGTTCTGATGTGTTTCTCTTCTTTTTTTTTAATTAATTAATACTATTATTGATTTAAAATAAGCCAAACTTTTTTTTCATTAAATAGTTACCTTTCCATTTCCATTAATGTGGATTACAAAAGAGGAAGGAGGACTTTACCTTGACTTCTTAATGAGATTTTCTTAATATACACGCGCAAAAGAAGGCACAAACAATGTCAAATACATAGAAGCACCTCAAGGTGGCTCAAAGAAAATCATATTCGATTTTCTTTTTTTGACTCTCAAAAAAGGAAATTGCCATTTATCAACATTCAGTAGGCCTCTAATCTGCGTGGGAATAGTGCTAGGCTAAGTAAATACTTGAACTTCCTCAACGAAATGGCTCATTGAAGCCAATTTATCAGCCCCATGACTTGCTTCCCTAAAACAATGGTTAATAGTTGTATCATGTCTCCGAATCAATCTTCTAATTTCCTCCACTGATTCCTTAATCCTACATGGAGTAGACCAACTGTTATTAATACAGTTTCGAAGGAATAGAGAATCAGTCTCGGTAATGATGAGATTATGGCCATTGCTAATACACCATCTATGTCCCAAGAGGAACGCGTATGATTTTCTGCAGTGTTGTTGGTACCTCTTCCAAGTGGGAGGTGGGAGGATGAATGCCATCAAACATGTGCCCATGGAATCATACTGCATTCAGATATTTTAATCTTCATATGTATCTAGTTTGTTACATTCTCAGCTATTCATTCTAATAGCTAATTTTCTGTTCTTTTTTGTGCTAAAATATTAGACCAAAGACAAGCTTGAATGAAATATCTCACACTAATAGTGTTAATATTTTATTTATCTTAATTTTTTTTGAATTTTAAGCATGTGTAAGTGATCTTTCTTGTTTTTTTTCAATTAGAAATTCTCAATATTGATGCTGACGAAGCCTTCCCGAAAATTTTTACAAAGCACCATGGTATATATACATTTATTGTCTCTACAATTTGAGACATAAATATTTGCAACACCGAGAATCTTGCTTAATAAATGTTATATAAGAGAAATAGAGTGTGAATTACTTTAATCTTTTTGTTTATGGTAAATCTTTAGGTTTGACTTTTTTTGTTAATACTTTATTAGTGCATTCACACAGATAAAGAAAACTTACTAAAAAAATTATTTGAAGAGTTTACCAAAAGGTAACTCTGTTTGTATGTATGTTTATCCACAAATGCTTATTTCAAACTTAGTCTGTGTTCATATTAAATGCTATGTTTGACTAAAGTTGATATCATTTTTTTCCAAATAGTGGAGAGCATATGTTTCCAATTAGTGGGTGATGAGAAAAGTCTTTAATTTTATGATTGTGTAGATAATTAGGCTTACAATTCTAAGTTTTATTTTCTTTACATGTAAAACTCACTACATGTGGTAGTGTAAATTAATAAATAAATGATGATGGTGTTGTGTTTATTAAAGTTAATTTAGCTCATGGATCAAATTTTTATTTATCAAAAAGAAGAGCTCAACATACTACTAACAAAGACAAAAAAAAGATAAAACAAAAGGAAATGACTATGACTATTCTATCAAAAACTAAAGACTAAATCTGAAAACTAATTGTGGAAGTGACTGACTCCCTCTAGAACACTTGCTTCTTCGACTCTTTATCTTACCCACCAGCCGGTGCAAATGTTACTTCTCAAGAGTGTAAGTCTACCTTTCTATTTGGTTTTTTACTTTCCAAATCGTTGGGTTGTTTTTTTGTTTGTTATCACTATGAAAAATGAGAGGATGACGGTGTTTTTTTTCCTTGAGTGAAGCACGGGAAGGCAAAAATGACGTTTCAAGTCTATTTTCGGTATGTATGCCTAGATATAGAGATCATATTGTTGCCCATCATTTCATATGACATACTTCCCCCTTGTTTTTTTTTTATCCATTCTAACTCTGCTATTTAATGAATTGTTCATTTCCTTCCAATTGAGGAGTTTAATATAATGAATTTGTTGTAGTGGTGTTGATTATATGTTGTTCTATTGAACTTGTAGTTATTATTTTTGATGTGTTAATTTTCTCTTCATCCCTTTTGATTGATTGTCTACGGTTAGACTCGAGTACCAAGATACTCCGAAAAATTGTGATTTATTCTTTTCATAACTAGCTTAGTACAATTTCTATTAAATCCACATATGTTTGTTTATGCATTCCAATGCATTTAACATATGTTTACTATGAATCCAATTTTTTGCGCACTTACTAATGCGACGGTGTTCCAGTTATAGCCTCCGAATAGTAAAGATGGTAATGTTGAAAGATTTGACTTCATCAAAGTTGATGAAGAGAATAAGTCATTTGAAGGTGATGTCTTGTTTTAATTCCTTCTTTGGAGAGGGAAGTGGAAAATTGCATTACAGGTAGGTGGAAACAATACCATTTTATCAATTTTGTTGTTTTTGTATTAGTCCATATAAATAGAATAATATATATCAATACCTAGAAAATGATATTACATGTTGTCTGTTCTTTTTGTTCATGGGTGATACGCTCAAATTTACTTCTCAAAACAAAGTAAAAGCGGTCGTATCAAGTAAGAACCCAAATAGTAACATTGGGATCGTTTCCACGAGGAAAATTGTTCAGACTTAACTTTATTCTATTATTCTCTCTATTAAGTCAATTATTTTCCGTAAACAAATAACAAAAAGGGGGTTTTGATTAATGAAAGCAATTAGCTAAATTAAAGTAAACAAGTAACAGACTCAAGTATTGGAGTTTTATTCAAGTAATGAGAGTAACTAGGGCGTAAGTGTTCCCCACAGGCTCCTAACTTGGTAATTCTAGCTATAACAATCCTTTCCTAGTATCTTGCATGCAAAGTGATAAGTTAGGTATCTCTAAATCCTTACTCTGGAATCTAGAGAATTTCACTCCGCACCTTGGTCCGGCTACGTGTGTTGCTTTACTAAACCTTATCTTTAGATAATATAAAGCATTATATTCGATATTTGACTAAGTTGTTACCTCGTACCAACCGACACTAGCCTATCAATTAGTATACACTAAATCTATGTTGATAATTCATTTCCTATTATCTACCTCCTTGGTACGGCAAGTAGCAATAAGGCGAGTTCTAACATTGGCCACCGTTAAAAAGACTTCTAAGCGAAAGAATTATCAATACATGCAAGACACTATTCTAGAATTGTTATTTTAGCTAGGTTTTATCTTGTTATTTACCAATGGTTCCCACAACCCTAATTATAGAGTTTAGTTACCCATGCTAATAATCACACAATTCATATTGATAATATAAGAATTCATGCACTTACTTTGATGAGAATGAACAAAATCCAGAAATTCACTTAAATAAATCACAAAACACCAATGATTGATTTCGGAAAAATAATATCAAATCCCTAAATCAAGAGTTCAATACTTGGAAAATAAAACTGAAAAATATCCAAAGGTCTAACCCCAAAAACGAGGTTATTCGAACTATTTATAATAAAACAAAACCTAATAAAAGAGTTCTATTTAAGGAAAAATCTACCAAAAATGTGTCCGACTCGACGACCTTCGTGATGGACCGTCGTGGCTTCCGTCGTTCCATATTTGCACAAATCTCTGCTGCTTTCTTCATCAACTCTTAGTTACCCTCGACGGACAGGTGTGACAGACCGTTTCATGCACGACGGTCCGTCGAGGGGCTTTGTTCCACGACACTTAGAATCTTCTGAAGTTGGGTACTGGAACTACTCTCTTTTAGCCTTGATGAATGTGAAGGATGGACCATCGTGGCTATGATGGTCCGCCGTGAGCTTCCATAGTCCCACAGTTGGTCAGAATGCCCCAACTTCCTTCAGCCATTATATTCTCACAACGGTTGACCCCGATGGACCGTCACAGTCACGACGGAGCGTCGTGGGGTCCGTAGGTGGTCACTTCTGCAATTTCAGCTCAAAATCTCTGCGTTCTCCTTTGGACAGATTTCCTGGAAATAAATAGAAAACTACATCAAAATCAATACAAAAATGCTTTATACACACAGTATACTTAAGGAAATGGCATTGAAAGTATCGTGAAACCACGGTACATCAACACCCTCAACTTAAATTCGTTGTTTGTCCTCAAGCGATGCACTATGACTCACTACAAAATCTTTGTACAAGAGTATACATCTTTTATCTTTCGGAATCATTTAGCTATCAATCCTGATTATTCTCATTATGTTCATGCATAATATAACTATTCGGCTTGAATTATGTGGATCAGACCATGACACAAATTCACCACAAACTGACACCTAGCCTCTTCGCTCTCTCACCTAGGTGCTAATTTTTTCGGTATTGCAACTAGTGTTCTCACTTCAAATAACATCCTCATTTTTCACTTAATGATTTCAGTTTGAGTATAAGGATTTCTTTTCAACACTCGCTCTCAGATTAACTTCACAAATCATTTATACATATTGCCATAGGCTTGCCCTTATTTTGACTGCTTTAAGTTTGCCATATCAACTCTTAGGATCAAGAATGGACTTTCTTAGCTTGTAACATAGGCTCAGTGTCATGTAGGGTATATTTTAGTGGCTTGTTTCCCTCCTTGAAATATCGGTCAAGCGTCCTACCTTTTCATCATTTTATTCCGCCCTATTTCTTAATATTGAACAAGGGCCTATGATCCTTTTTAATTGTCTGTTACGGCTTACTTTTAGCAGGACTAACCTGGCAAGTTCTAGCTCAGTACAAATAGTGGACTATTCAAATTTTCTTCACACTCACTTGACATCTCATTACTCTACCAGGTTATCAGACACCTAGTTCCAGTCATGGTCTTAGGGTCATGCAGTGGTGTATCTCTATGTATTCTTAGAGCCACACATTTATCAGTTACTATGCCTAGTCATGCATCATTTTCATTACATCAGGATATCATTTCTGTTTTATCCATCATACTTCAGAGTTATACTATGTACACAAGAGATAGACATGCCTGTTCAACCATAAAAATAATTAGTCTCTTGGGGGAAAAGAACACAGGCAAGAAAACCCCCAAAGAGGATCGTGAGTTGGGCTACTCAGACTTCACCCTAGCACTCACTTTCCATTACCCCACCCCTAACAAAAAGATCTGCAATTGTCCCCAATGCATAAAAGAATCCAAAATAATAGAGTGGTAGGTGAAGCAAACCTGAGGCGCAAAGCGTTGTCGATCAATAAGATGGTGGGTCCGGTGTCCCATAACCCACTCCCTCTATAGTCTGGACACCCTCATTAGTGTCCTCAGCATCCACAGCACCCTCAGTAGTCCCTATCTCAACAATCACAGCACCATCACTAGTGCTCTTCTCAACCTCAACAACTCTGGAGCTAGACGCCCCAGCAGCCAACTTGATAGCCCTCAACTGATGGGCCTCCTCATCAGCAATCGAGGCTCTCCTCGCATCCTCCAAATCTCGGCGCTCCCTCTTCTGTGCCCTATCCTCATCCTCATACTGACCTCTACGCCTCTTGTCATGCTCTCATGGTGGAGGTGGTGACATTACAATAGTGGAGAATAAGGCCGCCAAAACAGTATCCTCGGCGGGCTCTACAGAAGGGGCCTCAGACTTGGGCACCCTAGCCTCTAGAATCGTGTCCAGGTCCACTCTCAAAATCTCTACAGCATCCTTAAGGGTCAGCACGTCCACCGGAGGGGCTGGCCGGGCTAGCACACGCAACTCAAAAGTGTCTAGGTGCTAATGAACCTCCATGATCTTTCTCTCCGTGTGCTGGGCCATCTTCCGCTCCATGCGCTCCTCCGCCTCAGTAATAGACCTCTGCATCCAAGGCTGGATGTGATGCAGAAGAGTGGTCGTTTGGGCCTCAAGTTTCTGGACCCTAGCAAGTGGGACCAGAGTGGCGGAGGGAGTCGAGCGAGAGGAGCTCGGAGTGGTGCTACCACCCGAGGTAGACTCGACCGGGGTGGTATCAATAGGCTCTGATGTAACCTGGGTAGCCGCTTCGGCTTGCTCTACAGTGTCCGCCAGGACCTTTGTGTGGAGCCAACTCATTGGCTCATCCCTAATAAGACTTATATCAACTGTGCTCGTCAGGGTCTTGATCTGATCGATGTGCCAAATAGGCACACCTGCGAACCTGCACAAAGCAAACACCATGCACAGAACTGGGTAAGTAGTAGTGACCTTGAAGGCCCTCTCATGCATGACCTCCTGAAGAAGCCAAGCGAAGTCCACCTCGAACACTGCTATCATCGCCGCCATCAGAACTGCGCGATCCCAAGTGACAATATTGTCTGCAGCAGTGGGGGGAAAGGCAGTGGCGGACTATCAACCACAAAAACATGGCTTTGAAGGTCAGGTTAGCCTTCTTGATGGCTCCCTTTGGCTCAAGTACCCAATCAGCAGCCTCTCCATCAACATACAAGTACCGGTCAATCCACCTCTTGGTGGTCTCTCTCAACTCTGGCTCACGTAGGAACTGTCCATATTTAACAAGTTTCCACCGATAGTTGAACTCGGCGGTGAGAGGAAACCTAGTGGCATCAACATTCTCGTCGTATAGATACCGACGGATGGCTAGCAAGGATATGTTTACCCGCTTTTCGTGGACTCTGATGTGATCTAGCAAGGCATGTTTAGTGGGGGCAGCCCACCTGTCTATCTAGGCTCGGAGAGTCGCCACATACGAGGCGTAGAACTCTCTGACCAACTCCTCACTGTATCGGCACACACCACGAGCCGTCTATTCTAACCCCCTTATCATTTGGCAGCTTGGCGTCTGAGTACACCTAAAACTGCCCCTCAACACACCACCGGTTGGGCAAGTCGGCAACCGGGGCGGGGACTCCAGTCAGTGGTGCTGGAGTGGAATAAGCACCATCGACCTCATCAGACGAGGTGGGTTGAGATGCACTGGCTGGAGCAGAAGCCTCCTAAGACCCGGAGACTTCTTCTGAACTCGATACTTCCTCAGAGTCGGAAGCATCCCTAGAGTGTGTAGCAGACCTAGAAGGTGTGTCGGTCACTATACGCTCCTCTTCAAACTGGGAGGCAGTGACTACGTCGGGCGCCACCTACATGGGGGTGGCTCTGGTGGTGCGGCAGCCCGTACAGAAGTGAAAGTGCCTGGGGCATGTATTCGGGGTCACGCTCATCATCAGAGCCAATGACCAATCGGGCCGATGGGGCGACGGACTTGGAACGCCCACATAAGTATGCTGGATCTTGCTTTGGTTCCATGAGTGTTAGTACCTGCATATAACAACAATTGGGACCATTAGAACCAAACAAGACATGCATAGTAGAAAACAACACGGAAAACCAAAACTAAACTGGGAGTGGTGTAGTTGCAGTACTGCACAACGGACCCATTAGCGGTCCGTCGTAAGTGTGACGGACCGTCATGGGGGTCCGTCATCAAACACTTTGGAAAATTTTTTGAGGTTTTTAGGAAGAAAGTCTCTAACAACCGTGACGGTTGTGCAGGATGGACCATCGTAGGCATGACGGTCCGTCGCAGAGGTCCGTCGATGGACACTTGATAAAAATATTGAGACTCTCAAAAAGAAAGTCTTTGACAATCGTGACGGTTGTTTAACAAGGAACATCGTAGGCATGACGATCCATCGTAGAGGTCCGTCGAGGGACACTAAGAAAGAATTTTGAGACCCTCAAAATCAGGGTCTCTGACAACCGTGACGGTTGTGTAGGACAGACCATTATGGGTATGACGGTCTGTCATAAGTTCCCGTAAAACTTGGGGGGAAAAACTGGGGCTTGGTGTGACGGACCCCACGACGGTCCGTCGTCGGGGTCTCGTAATGTCTTACAGTGACAGAATTGAGAAGCATAAGTCGTCCCCTAAATTTTCTAATATGAACTAAACTTATCAACCCACAATTTCTAACCAATTTACCCATCATTCTAGAATTCCTATGGCAATAATTTCTCGAGTTTTATCATGCAATTTCGGAGAACTATCAACCTAGGTCAGAAATAAATATCAGAAACAAACACCCCCATTCGATTTAGTTAACACAACAACCCCATTCATTTTACAATAATAATGGTCTAAAGGCACTTAGCATTGTCGGGGTGAGGTCTTAGCATGCATTAGGGGTCAAATATCAAACACCTACACATTCTGAAACATGCATAGCATTGAAAAACAAGAATGAAATGTAGATGAGTGATAGAGTAGAAGCACATACCTGATAATGAACTCAATGAATAAGAAATGCAACACCACAATGCGATGATTAGCGCACTAAACCAAGACTCTGACCGGCAAAGAACGGGAAAATACTTTGGGAGTCGGGAGAAGAAGGGTTTTGGTGAATGTGGGTAAAGGAAGGAAATCAGAAGATCAGAGAACAGAAGAGTGATTGGGGAGATGAAGAGGGATAAAATGGAGGAAATGAGGGAAAGAAATGGTTTAAATGAAGTGGTGGGAAGTTAAAACATTTTAAAACTTTTAATATTTGTCGGTCGGGTCAGGTAGGGTCAGGTCTACGGGTTTTTGACACGACGAGTCCCCGTCGACGGTCCGTCGCATTCACAATGGACCGTCGTGGGGGTCCTTCATGCGTGCCCTAACTTAGAAAATTTTGAAAAACATACCTTGGCACGACGGACGCTTGTGACGGTCCGTCAAAGGGTACTGCGGACCAATTTTTTGCAGATTTTCTGGTGATGTGATACCTGCAAATTCAACACCCATTAAGCTATTCTTTTTGCATTTGTTTTTGTATTTTTATTTATTTATTTATTTAGACACGGACCTTAAACTATGCTCTAGACAACAATTCTAGCAAAAAGAAAACCAATATGTAGACGGGACGTTTAAGGAAATAAAATCAAAGAACCATGCAAATATAACTAGGAAATCAAGAAAAAACTATAGTTGGCTAGAGGATATATATTGGGTTGCCTCCCAACCAGCGCTTGATCTGACGTCTCGGCACGACGTAGGACACTTGATTTACTAAGACTTCATCAAGATGGTATGTCTCGATCACTTCATTCGCCGTTTCAGCGAGCCCCAAATAGATTTTGATTCGCTGTCCGTTCACCTTAAACCGCACACCCTCCTTGTTCTCTAACTCAATCACGGATCCGTTCACCTTAAACCGCACACCCTCCTTGTTCTCTAACTCAACCACTCCGTGAGGTAATAGTTGGATGATCAAGTAAGGACTAGTCCATTTGGACTTGAGTTTGCTCGGAAACACATGCAACCTAGAATTGAATAAAAGAACCAAATCTCTAACCATAAAATCGCGTTTCTCAATCTTTTGGTCGTGGTCTTCTTCATCTTTTCTTTGTAGAGGGATGAACTTTCATAAGCTTTTAGGCAAAATTCATCAAGCTCATTCAACACATTTAACCTCTGTTCAGCAGCTTCATTCCAGTCCATTTTCAACTTTTTCATTGCCCACAAGGCTTTATGCTCTAATTCAACAGGTAAGTGACAAGCCTTCCCATATACAAGTTGGTATGGGGACAAACCTATGGGAGTCTTGAATGTTGTACGGTAGGCCCAAAGAGCATCATCAAGCCTCATTGACCAATCCATTGTACTAGCATTCACCGTTTTTGACAAAATTTTCTTTATCTCCCTATTTGACACCTTAACTTGCCCACTAGTTTGAGGATGGTAAGGAGTGGCCACATTATGGCAAACCCCATATTTCTCCAATAATACCTTAAACAATTTGTTGCAAAAGTGGGATCCCCCATCACTAATAATATCCCTTAGGGTGCCAAATCGGGAAAATATATTCTTTTTCAAGAATGCGGTGACACTCTTCCCTTCATTATTTGCGAGTATGATAGCTTCAACCCATTTAGACACATAATCGACAGCTACTACAATGTACTTCATCCCATGAGAACTCACAAAAGGGCCCATAAAGTCAATACCTCACACATCAAATAGCTCAATAACAAGAACGGGATTTAAAGGGAGCTCTTGCTTTCTCGATATGCCACAATCTCTTTGGCAACTATCACATGCCTTAGCGAACTCATGAGCATTTTGGTGGATAGTTGGCCAATAGTAGCCACATCGCAAGATCTTGTGAGTGGTCCGGATACCACTATGATGTCTACCTACGGGTGAAGAATCACATGCCTCCAAATCACTCAACATCTCAACTTCTGGCACACTACGCCGAATAAGCCCATCGGCACAATTCCTATACAAGTATGTCTCATCCCAAAAGAACTTTTTTACATCATACATGAACTTTTTCCTTTGATGAAAGGACAAGTCCGGTGGGATGATATCGCTAGCCAGATAATTCACAAAATATGCGAATCATGGAATCAAGTCTTGAGAGGCGGCCAATACATGCTCATCGAGGAAAGTATCATCAATTTTAGTCTTATCCCCCAACTCTCTCATTGCTTCATCTTCTAAATGGGACAAGTGATCAACAACTTGATTTTCGGTCCCTTTTCTATCCATCACCTCAAAGTCAAATTCTTGCAATAGTAATACCCAACGAATCAACCTCAGTTTCGCATCGTTCTTTTCCATCAAATATCTCAAAGAAGAATGATCAGTATGCACTATAACCCTTGTGCCAAACAAATAGGAGCGAAATTTCTCAAAAGCAAAGACTACTGCAAGGAGCTCTTGTTCAGTCACGGTGTAGTTCTTTTGGGCTTCATTTAGGGCTTTACTAGCATAGTAAATGTGGTGAAAGATTTTTTCCCCTCTTTGCCCCAATACCACACCAAGAGCAACCCCACTAGCATCACACATTACCTCAAAAGGCTTGCTCCAATCCTGCGAAATAATGATAGGTGCAGACACCAACTTTTCTTTCAACTCACCAAGTGCCTTAAGACAGGATTCATCAAAATAAAATTTACACTCTTTCTCAAGCAACTTGCACAAAGGATGCACAATTTTTGAGAAATCTTTGATGAACCTCCGGTAAAAACCTGCATGTCCAAGAAAGCTTCTCACACCTTTGACAGAGGTAGGTGCGCGAAGTCTCTCTATTACCTCGACTTTATCTCGATCAACATCTATACCCTTCTCTGAAATGCGATGACCCAATACAATACCCTCTTGCACCATAAAGTGACATTTTTCCCAATTTATTACTAGATTGCAGTCTTCACACCTCTTAAGAACCTCAGACAAATGACTCAAACACCACTCAAAGGAGTCACCAACCACTGAAAAATCATCCATAAACACCTCAATAGTGTCTTCCACCATATCGGAGAATATCGACATCATACATCTCTGAAATGTGGCGGGTGCATTGCACAACGCAAATCTTGAACATAAAGGTCCCATATAGAAAAGTAAAAGTGGTTTTCTCTTGATCTTCTGGTGCAATAGAAATCTGATTATAACCCGAATAACCATCAAGAAACAGTACCACCCCTTTTTGGCAAGTCTATCCAACATCTGATCCATGAAAGGCATAGGAAAATGGCCTTTTTCGGTCCATACATTTAATTTCTGGTAATTCGTATACACCCTCCAACCAGTCACCGATCTCATTGGAACAAGCTCATTTTAATCATTGGGGACCACAATTATTCCCCCTTTCTTAAGTACGCACTGAAAAGGGCATACCCAACTACTATCAACGATTGGTATATCACTCCGGCATCAAACCACTTAATAGTTTCCTTCTTCACTACCTCTTACATAGGTGTATTTTGACGTCTCTGTGCTCAATACTTGGCTTATGATCGGGCATGAGTTGGATCTTATGACAACAAATACCGGAGGGATCCCAATAATATCCACAATAGTACACCCAATAACTCTTTTGAACCTTTTTAACACTTTCACCAAACTCTTAACTTGATGCACATTCAAATCTCTTGCAATAATAACCAGCAAATTGTCATCTTTTCCCAAGAATACATACCTCAGATGAGGTGGTAGAGGCTTAAGTTCTAATTTTGGAGCCTTCTCAATATGTGGTTTCGCGAGTGGAGATTCGCGATGTTGCATATCTAACTCAAATTTCTTTGGTTTAAAACGAACATTACCTCAATCTAGTGTCGCGACCAATGACGCATACTCTTCAATGTCATCACTATCAAAATTCATGATCACTGCCGCCAATGCTTCTACACCCAGATGCTATTCAGTTTGTACCTCAGATGATTCTTCAACTCTGTAGGATATAACAGATACCGATTGGAGGTCACCACTTTGCCTCATGGACCTACAAATGTTGAAGGTAACTTCTTCATTGTTCAGCCGAAATTTCATCTGCCCCTTTTCCGTATCAACCAAAGCTCCACCCGTAGCAAGGAATGGCTTCCCAAGAATAATAGGCACCTCAAAATCAGCCTCACAATCAAGAATCACAAAATTGGCCAGAAATATGAATGACTCCCCTTTTACTAGCACATCATGAAGTATACCAATGGGCCTTTTTGCCGTTCGATCGGCCATCAGTAGCCGCATCGCAGTGGGCTTTGGGTCAACAAAACCCAGCTTCTTGTAAATCGAGAGGGGCATGAGATTTATACTTGCCTCAAGATCACATAATGTTTTCGCAAAATGTAATAACCCGATTGTACAAACAATAGTGAAAGCACCCGAATCCTCTTTCTTTTGCACTAGAGATCTTGTAGCAATGGCACTACAGTTCTGCATTCTATCATCATCCTCAAAAGTGACTGATCTTTTCTTTGTAACCAAATCTTTCATGAACTTGGCATAACCGGGCATTTGTTCAAGAGTTTCTACCAAAGGGACATTGATAGAAAGTTGTTTCAACATCGTTATAAAATGCTGGTATTTGCCATCCTCAGTCTTTTTTACTAATCTTTGTGGGAAAGGAGGTGGTGGTCTAGGCATGGGGGTCACCTTTTGGGGCACCTCAACATCTTTTACCATTTTATCTTCTAACTCACCACTAACCTCCACCACTGTATCTTCATCTCTTATCACCTTTTCTACACCAGATGACATACCACATTAATGGTTTGCTTACCACCCCGAGTAGCGATTGGCATACAATGCCCATCATTTTTTGGATTTCAGATAGTGTCGCTAGGAAGAGTTCCCGGTTGCCGTGTGTTCATAGTTGCAGACAATTGGGCCATTTGAAACTCAAGATGTTTAATCAAGATTGCAAGCGTATCAACTTTCTGCCCTATACCTGCTAAGTCATTCCTTAACTCTTTAGTGTGCTCATCACTAGCATCGAACCTCCTTTTTCTGCATCATATCCTCAACTCGCGCCATACTACCTCCACTATCCCTAGGAGTAACTTAACGATTTTGAGGTGGAACATAGGGCCCACTCCTATCATTTTTGTTACCATAGTTACCCCGATTGAAGTTTTTGTCGCGGTTGTAATTCCCATCCCGGACATAATGACCCTCGCGGTTATAATTACCATAGTTCCGACCTTGGTTTTCTTGACCTTGGCGCCAATTCTCCTGATTGGATTCTTGGGCATTCGGTTGGAAACCCCCCGTCTGATCATTCACTGCATAGGAATCCTCCTCAACGTAATATGCATCATTTGGCAGTGGTGGTTTAGACAAGTAGTTAACCGCATTTACCTTTTCCGCACCCCTAGCAACATGTTTCAGAACCAACCCAAGCTCAGTTTTCATTTGAGCCATCTCCTCACGAAGATCATCTGCAACTAAGTTGTGTGCGGATTAGACTATGAAAGTGTTTCTCCCAGTATCCGACTTCTTAGTTCTCCAAGCTTTATTATTTCGGGAGATTTTCTCTAACTTTTTAGCAATCTCGACATAAGGACACTCTCCATAAGAACCACCCGCTATTGTATCCAACAGCGCTTTGTTATTATCATCTTGTCCCCGATAGAAATACTCTTTCAGAGACTTATCATCTATGCGGTGATTTGGGACACTTCGCAAGAATGAAGTGAACCTATCCCAAGAACTACTAACTGATTCTCCCGGTAGTGCCACAAAGTTGTTCACTCTGTCTTTGTGGTTTAGTTTCTTAGACACCGGGTAGTAGCGTGCTAAGAAAGCATCCCTCAGCTGATTCCAAGTGAAGATTGAGTCAAAGGGGAACTTAGTAAACCAGATAGCAGCCTCTCCCGTTACTGAGAGAGGAAAAACTCTTAGCACGATTACATCCATATTCAAATAGGGCTTCCCTACACAAGTTTTGCACACTGCCCTTACCTTAACGATGTGGGCATGTGGATCCTCAGAAGGTAGCCCTGAAAACAAACCTCTGGCAATGAGAATTTGCATCAGAGTACTAGTTACCACAAAAGTGTGGTCGTGTGGTAAAGGGGTCAAGACGAATGGCTCATCAGAGTCTGCGATATTTTAACATCCCCTATAGTACTCTTGAGGGCGTGAAGCGGGAGGTTGTCTCCGTATTTCACCTTCCCCACGAATATCAGGTAATACTAGGTCACGAGTGTCTACCAATGGTGGTATTTGCGTGTCGACCTCATCACCTTGGATGCCCAAATTCTGATTTATTCTTCTTAAAGTACGCTCTAGTTCGGGGTCAGGTTCAATTACAGGTTTTCCTCTACTTCGTGTGTTTGGCATGTAATAACGTTAGACCTACAGGTTACAAAACAAAAAGATAAAAAGTAAAATTAGGAAAATATTGACTAATCCCGGCAAAATCGCCAAAATTTGATACGCTCAAATTTACTTCTCGAAATGAAGTAAAAGCAGTCTTATCAAGTAACCAACTAGTAAGATTGGGATCGTTCCCACGAGGAAAATCGTTCAGACTTAACTTTATTCTATTATTACTTCTATTTAGTCAATTATTTTCAGAAAACAAATAACAAAAAGGGGGTTTCGATTAATGAAAGCAATTAGCTAAGTTAAAGTAAACAAGTGACGGATTCAAGTATTGGAGTTTTAATCAAGTAATGAGAGTAACTAGGGCGTAATTGTTCCCCACAGGCTCCTAACTTGGTAATTCTAGCTATAACAATCCTTTCCTAGTAACTTGCATGCAAAGTGATAAGTTAGGTATCTCCAAATCCTTGGTCCGGCATCTAGAGAATTTCACTTCGCACCTTGGTCCGGCTACATGTGTTGCTTTACTAAACCTTATCTTTACCTAATATTAAGCATCATATTCGATATTTGACTAAGTTGTTACCTCTTACCAACACTAGCCTATCAGATAGTATACACTAAATCTATGTTGATAATGTTTTTCCAATTATCTACCTCCTTGGTCCGTCAAGTAGCAATAAGGAAATTTCTAACATTGGCCACCATTAAAAAGACTTCTAAACGAAAGAATTATCAATACATGCAAGACACTATTCTAGAATTGTTATTTTAGCTAGGTTTTACCTTGTTATTTACCCATGATTCCCACAACCCTAGTTATGGAGTTTAGTTACTCATCCTAATAATCACACAATTCATATTGATGATATAAGAATTCATGCACTTACTTTGATGAGAATGAACAAAATCCTGAAATTTACTTGAATAAATCACAAAACACCAATGATTGATTTCGGAAAAATAATATCAAATCCCAAAATCAAGAGTTCAATACTTAGACAATAAAACTAAAAAATATCCAAAGGTCTAACCCCAAAAATGAGGTTTTTCGAATTATTTATAATAAAACAAAACCTAATAAAAGAGGGAAATCTATTTAAGGAAAAATCTGCCAAAAACGTGTCCGAGTCGATGACCTTCGTGACGGACTGTCGTGACTACGACGGACCGTCGTGGCTTCCGTCGTGACTACAATGGACCATCGTGGCTTCCGCCGTTCCATACTTAGCACAAATCTCTGTTGCTTTCTTCATCAACTCTATGTTACCCTCGATGGACAGATGTGACGGACCATTTCAAGCACGACGGTCCATCGAGGGGCTTCATTCCACGACACTTAGAATCTTCTAAAGTTGGGTACTAGAACTACTCTCTGTTAGCCTTGACGAATGTGCAGGACAGAACGTCGTTGCTATGACGGTCCGTTGTGAGCTACCGTAGTCCCACACTTGGTCAGAATTCCCCAACTTCCTTTAGCAGCCATTATATTCTCACGACGGTTGGCCCCTACGGACCGTCACAAGAACGACGAACCGTCGTGGAGTCCGTAGATGGTCACTTTTGCAATTTCAGCTCAAAATCTTCGCGTTCTCCTTTGGACAGATTTCGTAGAAATAAAGAGAAAACTACATCAAAAATTAATATAAAAAGGCTTTTGACACACACTAAACTTAAGAAAAAGGCATTAAAAGTACCGTGAAAGAACAGTAATCAATGGATAGTCTAAGGATAACTTATTCTAAATGTTTAATAATCTGTTCAGATTAGTTTATGAATTTTCGCTTTCTATTGAATTACATATTGTCTTTTAATGTTTCTCCTTGTAATACTTTTTTACATACAAAGATGAGGAACCTACTTGATGATCTTGAAGGAAAGAAGATTAAGAATAAAGGGACGCAAAGTAAGTTTATTCAATTCTTATTAGTATACAATTTGTGGTTGACTATGAACTAATTGTTTCTTATTTCATAGATAAGATATACCTATTTAGTTTTCATTATTCGTAATTGCATATGCATTACTCTTTGCCTTAATTTTCTCTATTCTCATAAAAGATTATTTCCCTTTATGTGTTCTATCTTTTTATGCATACTACATAGTACTTGTTTGAATAATTGAAAGAGTATTTATATGCAAAATCTCAACTCTTTCCTTACTAACTTTTGCCATTACTTGATTTCGTGACCAAATGAATCTAATAAGAATGGGAGCTTGGAAGTTGGTCTAGACTAATTAATTAATTAAAAGTGTATTTTCTAAAATTAAAAATAAAAATGTTGACCCATTTTTATTTACCCCATACCCGTCCCCCACCCACCCCCTCACTTTTTATTCTTCCTTCTTCTTCACCATTCTAGCTCTTCAATATTCATTTTTTCCCTCTCCATATTTTACAATTACGTTCACCATCCATATTCTTTTCATTGTAACTCTTAAATCACCACCGAAGCTCCATTACTAGATTCTTCAAACACCAACAAACAACCGAATCACCACTTTGCCATTACTTTCTTCCTTAAAACATCACTAATAGTGAGCTTCAAAGCTCTTAGACGGAGCAACACAACAACAATCAGCCTGTTTTCTCTTCCTCTCGTGTTTTATTTGGTAAGCCTCCAACACCGGAGAGATAAAGGATCTACCATCACTTCTTTCGTCTTCAAAAAAAAATAAAAATCAAAAAATCACTGATTATGCCTCCGAGCAAAGTCCGGTGAAGTAGCAAGTTTTTTCATTCCGGTGAAAATCGATAAAATTTATATGTGTGAAATTGACGTCAATAATAATATGGTGGTGTTGGATTTTTGTATTACTAAAGATATTGTGAAATTGAAGTAGTTAATAGAGTTAAAGGTGAAGATGGAGGAAAAAATGATGTTTTAAATGAAGAAGAATCTATAATGGCGAAGACAACAAAATAAAAAGAATAAAGTTACAGTTTTTATGGGCCAATAAATTTATTCATATATTTTTAATATAAGTTAATACATTAAGAAATAATATTTAAAATATTTATTATATATTGACCTATAAAAATATGTCATGTATATGATTTTATAATATATTTTTTTTCTTTTTTAACTCCTTCACACGCAATTCGGAGAGTAGACTCAATCACTTTGTCATGTCATCCCTAGGGTGATTTTTAATTCATTTCAAAGATGTTAAGGGGGGTATTTAAACGCCTGTAAAGTTGAAGTGCTAAATTGAATTTTCGGACCAAGTTTAGAGTTATTTTTATGTATTTTCCCTAAAATTAATAAGAATTTTAATGCCTATATATCATGTTTATAACTTTGAAGTGAGACATTACTTGCAGTGACAGGGTATACCTAGACCTATATTTGTTGATCTGGAGCCTGCAATTGTGGATGAAGTTAGGATTGGACATTCATTAAACTCTTCCATCTTTTGCGGAATATTTTCCTAAATAAGGAACCTATTTCTTAGAGATTGTTTAAAAGATATTCATTGTAATAGTATAATTGTATTTCATGTTATTGGTATAAGTTGGCAAATACAATGTAGTATCATTTGGATAAGAATATTTTTTATAATGTGATAAGTACAGTTTTTGTATTTAACTATGAAATTTTATATGGATAATGGTTGTTTTTTATGTGAGTATTGAATAGATTATTACTATTGTTTAGTCATTGAAGTTAGAAAACAATTGCAAAAGGTAATTTAGTTCCTATAAGCACTTACAATGAATGAATTTGTTGTTGTGACCAAAGGTTAACGATTGAATTTTCAATTAGCGAAGGATAAAATTGGTCTTTAAAAAGAGCTACTACTGGACTTTTGGCAGTCGTTAAAGTATTTTTAACGACCGAACATTTCGATCGTTAAATTTTAACGATCGAACATTTCGGTTGTTAACTTTTAAAGAAGGAGTTTTTAACAACGATGGCGATCAAAAAAATTTCCGTTGTTATTGACTTATAACGACCTAGCGATAAGAGTTTCTCTCGTTAAAGGCTTTTTTTCTTGTTATATATCAAATATGTGAAGAGGACCAAATAAAACATATAAAGGAATAAATAAATAAATAAATATATATACATATACACGTTGCAATATTAATAAATATGTATACTAACTAATTACAAAGTTTTTTTTGGAACGCAGGGTAACCCGGAGCCGCTACAACCTCTGCCATAGCCTCTGTCGTTCGGGTGAGCACTTTGTGCGCACTGGGTAAACCCTCCACTGTGTAATAGCCTGCAAACCAAACATAAAATGTACTCCGCACTAGGTAATCCTTATGCAACAGGCTCGACTCAGAAGACAATGAGGGGGGATCAACCCGGGGTCATCCGTGTGGATAACCACCCTTCATACTAACTAAGACATCCTGAAGGACTAATTATAAAGTTACCAATTAAAAAATGACTTGTGCCCAATTTATGCATTCATCACTTCACTTCAAATGAATGTGCACACTAGTTAAAATTAGGAGTATCTCTCATATTTCGGTCATAGTCTAGGGGGACATTTGTCCCTTATCCCAATTGTATAGATAAAAATTAGATTAATATATAGATTCTAGACTATATTTTTTATTATTAACATATTATGACTATTTAAAAATTATTATTGCACGAAGTGCGTGTCTCTCCTCCTTTCTCTTATCCTCTCTTACGAATTCGTTTTGAGAATCATCTAGGTGGAGGCATCTCTTTGTGTTTGCTCGTCCTTGTTCAAGATCAAACAACTCCCTTCCTAAATCCTTGTACGAATTCTTGGTTGTCAAATCTTATCGAATTCAAATTCTGCGATTTTCAATGGAATTGTTATTCGAATTAGGACTTTATTTTCCCTCTTCAATCTTCCCTATTTCTCTCTATGTAAACTTTCCTTCCTTTAACGTTCTTATTTATCATCTAAAATATAGAGCATTTTCTTAAAACTATATTATCTACACAAACATATATTAAGAGCTCAAAAAGGCTTAGATTTTTTATGTTCGAATCAGTCGGAGCTCGACGGGATTGGGTGAAGTTCCGCTTGTGGTGTAGTCATTGCTCTTCTCCCGTCATCTCAGTCTCGCTATCCGCAAAAAGGTCAATGATTCTTCTAGACTTTTCTTATTTATTCTCTTTGTGATGTAGATGCTTGAAGTAATATGTTTCCCCATTGTTTTCTTAAAATTTCCTATTTTATCTATTATCTTGCGTGAATATTGATATAAATTCCACCTCACATGTCTAGTTTTTGGTCTGATGTGTTTCTCTGAATACTATGTGGCATAACTGTGTTAAAGCTTTGTTTTGCGATGAAGCTTGTTTGAATATGTGTCATGAGTACAATCTAGCTGAAAGTAATATATTTTGGTCAATATTGTTCTTAAAGGATTTGTTATTGCAATTGAAAGCTTATCATTTGCTTATAAGTGAAGAATTTCATATATGTGATGATATAGTATAAATTACTTTTCATACTCACAATTAGTTTTGGACTTGTGTGGTAACATAATAGGATGTTTACCGGCCTGGATGAAGTAGCCACATGTAACAACTCATTTGGTCATTTTGAGTACTACAACTTTTTATTTCATAAAATGTAATCTGATAGATTTAATGAATTTAGTAGGGTAATTTCCATAATTAATCTAATTGGTGGGTAAAGAAAATAACATTTAAATTAATAGTGGATCCATTTCATCAATTTTATAATTTTAAGGTATACAATTAGGATAATAACTGATTTGGAAGAAATTATTTTAAAAAAAAAAGAGTTGCACAATTTTAGAGAAATATCGAAGAAGGGCGACGGCATCAGGTAAAATCATCCTCCCATTTTTCTAGTAACATTAATTGCATTATGTCACGACCCAAAACGGGCCGCGACTGGCACCCGCACTTATCCTACTATGTGAGCGAACCAACCAATCCAATTCCCAACATTTGTACCATAATAAACAGAAAATTAATGCGGAAGACTTAAACTCATTAATGAAAATCGATTAAATAACTTATAAAAACTCAATACTATTTATTCCCAAAACCTGGAAGTCATCACCACAAGAACATCTATCCTCAAATTACTAATCTAAGAGTATCTGAGAGACTAAAATAAGTAAAAAGCTAGTCCATGCCGAAATCTCAAGGCATCAAGACATGAAGAGGAAGATCCAGTCCAAGCTAGAAGCAATAGCTCACCCTGAAATCTGGCTTGATGAAGA
>NC_028641.1:35088118-35097662 GCF_001406875.1 Solanum pennellii
CCCCACGACGGTCCGTCGTGCCCATGACGGTTCGTCGTGGGATCCGTCGACTCAGCCAGTTTTTCCAGAAATAAAATTTGCTGCTCAAAACGACTAAACAGGTCGTTACACATTATGATTTATTTAGCTTGAATGGTTATAGGCGGTGATGTATGTAATACTAGTTGAAAATTTTGGAAAAGAAAGTGAGGAATAATATGGTTATAGTGTTTGTGAACGGTATTATATATATATTATATTATATATTACATGTAGATGTAAATAGATTTCCTAGGTATTGGTTGATTAGAAGTATCGCCACTGCCAGTGGCGTTAACTTTAATCAATTACTATTATTATTATTATATTAATATTCTTTTTATTATTAGGGTGCATATTGAACTTGGAGATAGATGAATTTGATTCACTTATTAATTGGGATTTTTTATGAAAGTGAGGATGTTAATAATTTACAATGGTGATTAGGATATTGAGAATTGAAATATAAAAGGATAGGGTATATTGTTGAAATGTTCACTGCTATCGCTTATTGGCTTTAACTTTAAAGCATGGAAATTTTGTTATTATATTATAAACTATATTTTAATATATTGAAATAGGTAATCAAATATCAGGTGTATCGAATTATTTAAATTCCATTAAAGATATGTTAATTGGAGGAATTAAGACTTATCCTTAGGTTTGAACTTTAGAAAATTGATTATAGAATTAGGTGAGTTTGTGGATCTAGGCTAGACATAGAATAATATGATTGCTTATAGACTCGCTAACTTACAAATTATGTATATATATTTGATAGATTAGAAATGTACGGAGGCATTGAGGAAAGAAAAGTATTAGAGAAGTATCTTGCTTGACTTCAGTTCTTCGGTGGAGTAGGTTATGGTTTATGTTATTTGATAGTAAAATCTTAATAGTGATTGATATGCATTGAATGATATTGTGAAATTTTCTATGTACTTGATGTGTGGCTTTGTTATGTGTTTTGTGATTGGTCTGAAATTCTGAGACCATGGATTTATATTCTTGAACCTTCTTTATCAAAGTGATGCCTTGAATAAAGAAGGCTCGACGAAATATTACCAATGAATTGAAAGTTGTGATACTAAATAATAAATTAATGGTATATTGGATTGGAGTGTCACGTTTCGACACGGTATTCTTGGATCGGAGTGTCATGTTTTGACACGGTATTCTTGGATCGGAGTGTCACGTTCCGACACGATATAATTGGATCGGAGTGTCACGTTCTGACACTGTATTTTTGGATCGGAGTGTCACATTCTGACACGGTATTCTTGGATCGGGGTGTCACATTTCGACATGGTATAATTGGATCAGAGTGTCACGTTCCGACACGATAATATTAAAGGAAAAATATACTGAATTAACAGAATGTACTCAATCTCAAAGAACTCAATTCCCCAAATGGTTTGGTTGGAGGCATGAGTCCTCATGGATGATCTTGATATTGTTGACTTATTACATACTTGCTTTAGTGTTGTTGACATTGGTTCATGTTGTTTGTTGCTTATCACCTGTTAAGTGATATAGTTAAGTTCATACTATTATTCTTATTCATTGTAGATTAGTTTCTATTTTGATTTGACCAATGATACCTACTCAGTACATGTTGCCCCGTACTGAGCCCTACTTGTGTTATCCTTTGTTTACTTTTGTGATGTGTAATGAGTGTACCTGCGACTTCAATTCGCCTTCAGCTCTAGTCAGTCTCAAGTATATCAGGTTCCAGGTTGAGCTACTCATTCAAGCTCGTGTTGAATTCTCTCGGTCATAACATGGTGTCCTTAGTTTGCGGACATAAACTATTTTATTTAATTATTTTGGTGTCTTTAATATTTTTAGACTTAGTATTGGAGATTAGATGTCCTTGATATGATGACTTTTAGGTTTTGGAAAATGATACATAAATAAGTTTTGGAGCTTCCGCATCATTTTTGTTATTCATCGTTGAATTATTGGTATATGTTGGGGTTTGGATTCCTTGGTTCTCCCACCAAGGAGGTTAAGTGTGGGTGTCACTCACGACTCAATTTGGGTCGTGACAAACTTGGTATTAAAGCGTTAGGTTCAATGATCTCATCACGCAAGGACAGTTCTAGTAAAGTCTTGCAGAACGGTTCGGGATGCCTTTACTTTGCTTCAAGAGGCTATAAGACTTAGGAAAACTTCAACCCTTCCTTTTTTTTTCATGCTACTACTTGAATCCAATTGGTAACTAGGTTATACAAATTACTTCTTCACTCTATTTCGCATATGATAAGTACTAGAGCAGAAACACCAACTCCAGCAAGAGAGTATGCGTCCTTAAAAATAGATATGTTTTTATGATTCACTGTAGACATGTTATTACTAGTGACTAATAGTAACTTTTATTCAAGTTCTTAAAGTTGAAACCCCTATTCTTCATGGGTACTGATTATATATAGATGTTTATGCTTCCATTATTGATTGTTTTGAGCTTTCATAAAATGAATGTAATAGAGAGAACTATTAGATAAGGTAAGAGTTGCATATTCAAGCTTTATATGTGGTTGCTTTAGCAAAATCTTTTCTGGAAGTGGTTGATTTCATGATAGAGGTAGAGGAGGTGAAGTCAGATGACTTTTCCAAGGTGATAATATTCAAGAAACTTCGCAAGGGATGACTAGATAACGAACACCATTACTTTGAAAAATACAGTTAGTAAAATTTTTCACAACATGTATGGGTGTTTAGTGAATGACGAAATTAGGTTGCGCCAATTGAGGTTAGAATCTTTACTATGATTTAGTGGATTGATTGTATATTAAAAAGGATCATGATAAGACTACTATAATAGTACCAATGCTCACTTGATTAGATACATGAAGTGTATTACTTTTATTATTAACCTGATCTAAGAAGGAATGCAAATTGTTGGGCTAAAAACAGAACAAATTTGGTAATGTTTTGCATATATTCAGTAGGTAAAATGTGTGGGCTATCTGGGTATAATCTTATTGATAAGTATGATGTGTTCTAATGGTGGATTTAACAGTCTTTCTCGGTACAGTACTAGTGTTATGTGGAAACAAATATATCGGTTGTAAAGTGTAAAATCTAATTACTTAAATAGTTATTAGTGGTATGTCATGTTTAGATGATGAGATTCGGTGTTACTTTCACATTTGAGAAGCCAACTAGATTGTTACTGCAGAAGCTTAAGTGAAGCTTTATTTTTAAGAAAGATTTTAGTGGTGGATCTTTGGTATGGTAGTAAGACAATTAGGTTGTGAAGTATATCTTGAGGATTATAAAAGAGTATTGATGATTTTATCTTAAACTCTAAAGGTTAGATTGATACTGGAATGACAAACTTCTAGGGAAATTGAGTCCTAGTTAGTAATACTTGGGTGAAGTAAATTGAAGATTTTAATAAGAAAATGCTTATAAAATTAAGTTAGTCCCTTAAATTTGCTTGGTATACCTGAGTTTAAGGTGTCATGTCAAGGAAAAGGTTCACATCTTGATGATAAAAAGGTCTAGCTAAGCATGATGGTAAAAAGAGAAATTGATATGTGACCTATATGATTTATGTTTGTTGTACTAGTATCAAAAATTCTCATTTAGAATCAGTTTTAGTGGCAACAAAGTCTTGAAAGTGTTTCACCAGTTCTGATACCGGATTTAGTATTTGCTTAAGAGTTGTACACAAGGCCTAAGCCTACTTGAAAAGGGATTGAAATTATTCTCTTTATTTGATTTCCAATTCTATTAGGAAAAGAATTGAAATTGTAACCCTATTTGTAGCTGATTTTGACTTGTAAGGAAAAGCACAATTGTATAAATAGAGGGTGGTCTTAAGAGAAAAATTAAAATACTCATTAGTATTCTCCTTGAAGGACATTAGGACATAAGAGAGGTTCTGAGAGAGCTTTAAACAAGAGAGAAGAGAGAAGAAAACGATTTATTTTGCTGCATACTTTTTATCCGACCAGCAAACTTCAGATTATTTTTCTCAATTAACTAATCGTTGGATCGAGATAAAATTCGAACTACGTCTTTCTGACATCTTGGTGGTTGATTTGAACGTGGAGATTGGATTCGGATATTCGCAAGATCATTTTTTTTGGTTCCGAACAACTACTGTGTTTGGGTGGTGCTTGCATTAAATTTGTAGAGGCATTGTATTTATAGTGTGTATTATGAGGTGTTTTAATATAATATTTAATAAGAAGAATCTTAATATAAGACAATGGAGGTGATTAGAGTTTGTAATGATGATAAGGGGTTGGTGATAGATTGTGATTGAGATGAAATTGTATAGTATTGTTGGTTAAACGAGTTGTGTACGATATTAACGAATTGCAAGCATCTAATGTTGTGGTTTTTCATTATTTGATGAATAATGTGGTTGTATGGAAATTTTAGGAGATGTGGGGACACCACTTGAATTTAATTTAAAACAGTAAGAGTCATAATGGGAAAAAAATAAAAATAAAAAAATTTGTGGGATATAATGCAATCTTCAGAGAGAGGTGAGAACACGAATATTTTCTCTAATTGCAAGGGATACAGAGGTATCTTTTGGAGGTATAGAATTGGGTTTTGAGATATTTGGTTTCCTATATTTTAATATGGTCATGGTTTTAGTGTCATATGTTTATAAAATTGGTTAAAAGCTATCGAATAAGACTTAAGAAAGGAGTGTACATACGCTCAACTGGAGTGTGATGATAAGTTCTCTTGTGATTTTGAGTTTATTAATAACTGTGTCAAACTTTTAGCGAAGGATATGATAAGATCGATGAAGAGACGATCAATAATAAGTTAACTCATGTAAATCCATAAAAATCTTCAAGGTATCAGTCATGTTGATAGATAAGGAGATTGAGTTACATTCTTCGATATGACAATTTTAACATTTCATTTGAATTTACTTTTGTGGTGGTATGTTTTATAAAGGTATGAATTTGTGAGGTAAAATAAAAATAAAAAATATATTTTTACTTCAGATATTAAACATAGGAAAGGACTAATGCATAGTTTCGGTTGAAAATTTTGTTACATTTGATTATTAAAGGACCAAAGGAAGATTTCACTTTAAAGCGTTAAGTTTAGAGTATAAGATAAAATATTATAGATTATTGGTCAAGGAATAAGATTGTTAAGCGAGTTAGCGAAATGAGCAACAATATGATGTATTGAAGCATTCAAGGTATTTAAAATTTGTGTCATGGGTAGAATTTAAGAAAGGTGAAGTAATCAAACATCTCATATAGACTCATGGATCAAAATTGAATGTTGTATGAATTTTCTCTTATAAGCTTAGATATGACTATGAAGTGTGGACTGGTTCGACACAAACTTACGAGGAGTTTATCATTTACTTTTATAAAGATTGAGTTTTAGTTTGGGTGACAAATTGTAAGGTATAAAAAATTAATGTTTACGTGGGATAAAATTGCTCAAATTATGACAGATGACTTAAGAATGATATGCAAGGTGAGATCTAATTCTACATGGTTATAGGAATTTAGAGTTGGGTTAATATTGTGCTATTGATGGGACTACATAAAATAATTTGAGTGATCAAGAATTTCCCCAAGTGTTGACTCATAATAGGGACTAAATTTGGTGATTTTGGGTAGCAATAAAATCAAAGAGATAGAGTAGATGAATGAAAATGTTTATATGGGCACCATGAAAGGAGTATCTATAGTTTTTCTACCTTTGTTATGTACATTCTTATGTGATCAACTACTTCATTTTGGGCATGGTTTAGAGTATAATTCACTTTTTACGTTTGTGTGTGTTTTTCCTTATATGGGTGATTGTAAGTAGAGGATCGGGCGTATCGATTCTGTAATTGTCCTCTCAGTAATGTGGCATCCTTGGTTAGACTGGTTATTTCAGTTGTGAAAGATTTGGTATTGTTTGGGATAGTTAATGTATACTTGTGATTCTACACGCACAACTTTGCTTATGAGAATTTATAAGAGGGCTACCACGAAAAACTTACATTTGTTCAATAGACATAAAATTTATCTCGTCATTGGTATCATGTTTTAGCTATGTGTAATTGAATGTGAGAACCATTGGGTCTAGTTTTATCATTCTTAAGGATTTTCTGTATAGCTACTAATCTAGCATTTCGACAGTGTAATTAGAGGTTTTATGTGATTGGATGTATAACTCAATGGTGGTTACTTGATCATTTTCATTCTTGGATGATATGAGTTAGATTCTCCTTGATGATTATTTGATGTCTAAAGTCCATATTTCTATAGCTTAAGCTCGAGAAAGTTTATGTTGTGAAAAGAAAATATTGATAAGATCTATGATGGTTTGTGCATTATGAGTGTGTGGTAATTGGTTCAGGTTCACTTCTAATTAGGGACAATAATGAGTTATATCATGGTTATGTGAGAAAATATTTCACCTATGGGTGTTCAAGGTCCTTGAGAACATGTTGCGGATATGTGTACGATTAACTTTGGTGGTTATTGAAAATAATATTTATTGTTGGTTGAGCTTACATACAACAATAGTTACATATTAAAATTGAGATGGCCCCATTTAAGGCATTGTATAGGAGAAGGTTTAGATCTCCAATAGGTTGGTTTGATACTTTTGATATGAGACCTCGGGTACTAATATATTCAAGAAATTGTTGACACAACTACCCCCTTTCTTATCCTCACCTTCTTTTAATCGTTCTAGGACGAATGATGGGTAAATTGATATCTAATGTAATAACTCATTTATTCATTTTAAGTTCTATAGCTTTTTCATAAAATACATTCCGATAGATTTAAATGGATATTTTAAACTATTTGTAACTACATTTATGAATTTAGTGGGGTAATATTCAAAATTAATTTAATTGGTGGGTAAATAAGATAACATTTAAATTAATAGTGGATCCATTTCACCTATAATTTTAAGGTATACAATTAGGGTAAAAACTGACCTCGAAAAAAAATTTAAAAAAAAGAATTGCACAATTTTAGAGAAATATCGAAGAAGGGCGACGGCATCAGGTAAAATCATTCTCCCATCTTTCTAGTAACATTAATTGCACTATGATTTGTTTAGCTTGAACGGTTATAGGCGGTGATGTATGTGCTACTAGTTGAAAATTTTGGAAAAGAAACTGAGGAATAATATGGTTATAGTGTTTGTGAAGGGTATTATATATATATTCTCCCGCTAGGGAAAAGTAATTTCATTAATGTTGTATTAGATAAGTATTTTATAGTTTGTATGTAAAATTACTAATATGAAATAAAAAGTGAGTTTTTATATCATTCTTCTAAAAACTCCATAGATAGTCGAAAGTGAAGGTTGCGATCTTCAGCCTTAAGGAGGAATAGTAACAAAGTAGCCAAAGACTGATGTCGCCAGGGCGAAACACTATTATATTACATATTATATGTAGATGTGAATAGATTTCCTAGGTATTGGTTGATTTAGAAGTATTGCCTCTGTCAGTGACGTTTACTTTAATCAATTACTATTATTATTATAATATTAATATTCTTTTATCTTGGATATGAGTTTGATTCACTTATTGGTTGGGATTTTGGATGAAAGTGAGGATGTTAGTAATTTACAATGGTGATTAAGGATATTGAGAATTAAAATATAAAAGGATAGGGTATATTGTTGAAATGTTCACTGCCACCGGTTATTGGCTTTAACTTTTAAACATTGAAATTTTTTTATTATATTATAAACTATATTTTAATATATTGAGATAGGTAATTAAATATCAGGTGTATTGAATTATTTAAATTCCATTAAAAATATGCTAATTGGAGGAAAGACTTATCCTTAGGTTTGAAATTTAGAAAATTGATTATAGAATTAGGTGAGTTTGTGGATCTAGGCTAGACATAGAATAATAGGATCGTTTAGAACTCGCTAACTTACGAATAATGTATATATATTTGATAGATTAGAAATGTACGGAGGCATTGAGGAAAGGAAAAGTATTGGAGAAGTATCTTGCTTGAATTCGGTTCTTCGGTGGAGGTAGGTTATGCATTGAATGGTATTGTGAAATTTTCTATGTACTTGATTTTGTGGTTTGGTTGTGTGTTTTGTGATTGGTCTAAAATTCTGAGACCGTAGAATTTATATTCTTGAACCCTCTTTATCGAAGTGATGCCTTGAATAAAGAAGGCTCGACGAAATATTACCAATGAATTGAAAGTGGTGATAATAAATAATAAATTAATGATATATTTGGATCGGAGTGTCATATTCCGACACGGTATTCTTGGATTGGAAAGTCATGTTCCGACACGGTATTCTTGGATTGGAGTGTCACATTCCGACATGGTATAATTGGATCGGAGTGTCACGTTTCGACACAGTATTTTTGAATTTGAGTGTCAAGTTCCAACACGGTATTCTTGAATCGAGGTGTCACGTTCCGACACGGTATAATTGGATCGGAATGTCACGTTCCGACACGATAATATTAAAGAAAAAACATATTGAATTAACGGAATGTACTCAAACTCAAAGAACTCAACTCCCCAAATGGTTTGGTTGTAGGCATGAGTCTTTATGGATGATCTTGATATTAATTACTTATTACACACTTGCTTTAGTGTTATTGACACTGGTTCATATTGTTTGTTGCTTATCACCTGTTATGTGCTATAGTTAAGTTCATACTATTATTCTTATTCATTGTATATTAGTTTCTATTTTGAGTTGACCAATGATACCTACTCAGTACATGTTGCCCCGTACTAAGCCCTACTTGTGTTTTCCTTTGTTTACTTTTGTGAAGTGAAGTGAGTGTACTTGCGACTTTAACTCGCTTTCAGCTCTAGCCAGTCTCAAGTATATCAGGTTCCAGGTTGAGCTACTCATTCAAGCTCGTGTTGGATTCTCTCGGTCATAACGTGATGTCCTTAGTTTGCGGACATAAATTTTTTGTTTAATTATTTTGGTGTCTTTAATATTCTTAGACTTAGTATTGGAAATTAGATGTCCTTGATGTGATGACTTTCAGATTTTGGGAAATGATACATTAGTAAGTTTTGGAGCTCCCGCATTATTTTTGTTATTCATAGTTGAATTATTGGTATATGTTGGGGTTTGGATTCCTTGATTCTCCCACATAGGAGGTTAAGTGTGGGTGCCACTCACGACTCAATTTGGGTCGTGACACCACAACTCATTTAATCATTGTAGTTTGATTGGTTTATTTTGAATATAATTAGGACTAGTTACTACTTTAAAACCATGCATATTGTGGTTTGTGTAACGACCTGTTTAGTCGTTTTGAGCAGCAGATTTTATTTCTGGAAAAACTGGCTGAGTCGACGGATCCCACGACGGACCGTCATGGGCACGACGGACCGTCGAGGGGGTCTCGTTCCAAAACACTTAGAATTCTGAAAATTGGGTACTGAAATCGACTCTCTGAACTTCGCGACGAAATGGCAGGACGGACCGTCGCAGGCATGACGGGCCGTCACAGAACTTTTACTAAAATCAAGTCTCTGAGCTTTGTGACGGACCTGCAGGACGGACCGTCACA